>NC_068288.1:1989146-2259001 GCF_025860055.1 Xyrauchen texanus | reverse complement strand
CTCTGGATTGACTTAGGAAGCTGAATTCTCTGTTTATGTTCCTCTACAAGCCTCCTCTTTCTTTGGTATAAATTTCAAGAAGATCGGAGGAAGTCGAAAATTTTGCGCAAAAAAACTCAAAGGGGTACTTTGAGTTTTTTTGCGCAAAATTTTCGACTTCCTCCAATCTTCTTGAAACTCTCAACATAGATAGAGGAGGCTTAGATTAGGACAGAAACACAAGTTTCAGCTTCCTAAATCAATCCAGAGCTGAGATCTGGACATCCCACGTACAATTAGTCCCATTCGGAGAAATAAAGGTTTCGTGGTCAGTGACATTTTTTTATTTTGAAGGGCTTATGTTGTTCAGGGGGAGTCCTACAGTCACCTAAATGTGATTTTAAGTCAAAAATTTGATCCAGGAGTTTAAAAAACCATGTCCAAAAAGTGATGATTTCAGACAATGCAAATAAATGGCAAGTGGGTAGACCCACTTCCAATCAAAGTAATACAATTTGTCCCATTAAATTGATTGGAAGTGGGTAGTCCCACTTCCAATCAAAGTAATACAATTTGTCCCATTAAATTGATTGGAAGTGGGTAGTCCCACTTCCAATCAAAGTAATACAATTTGTCCCATTAAATTGATTGGAAGTGGGTTGTCCCACTTCCAATCAAAGTAATACAATTTGTCCCATTAAATTGATTGGAAGTGGGTAGTCCCACTTCCAATCAAAGTAATACAATTTGTCCCATTAAATTGATTGGAAGTGGGTTGTCCCACTTCCAATCAAAGTAATACAATTTGTCCCATTAAATTGATTGGAAGTGGGTAGTCCCACTTCCAATCAAAGTTATACAGTTTGTCCCATTAAATTGATTGGAAGTGGGTAGTCCCACCTCCAATCAAAGTAATACAATTTGTCCCATTAAATTGATTGGAAGTGGGTAGTCCCACTTCCAATCAAAGTAATACAATTTGTCCCATTAAATTGATTGGAAGTGGGTAGTCCCACTTCCAATCAAAGTAATACAATTTGTCCCATTAAATTGATTGGAAGTGGGTTGTCCCACTTCCAATCAAAGTAATACAATTTGTCCCATTAAATTGATTGGAAGTGGGTAGTCCCACTTCCAATCAAAGTTATACAGTTTGTCCCATTAAATTGATTGGAAGTGGGTAGTCCCACCTCCAATCAAAGTAATACAATTTGTCCCATTAAATTGATTGGAAGTGGGTAGTCCCACTTCCAATCAAAGTAATACAATTTGTCCCATTAAATTGATTGGAAGTGGGTAGTCCCACTTCCAATCAAAGTAATGAGCTAAAAGGATAGAAAGACAGACAGACAGATTGATAGACAAACATTCTACATTGAGAACTGCACTGTGCAAAAGTGCTAAAAAGTGGATTTCTTAGCACAGAATCACAGATGGGATTGCTAAGATCCGAAGTCTACCCACTTGCCATTTATTTGCATTGGCTGAAATCATCACTTGTTGGACTTCATTTTAATAACTCCAGTATAAAATGTATGACTTAAAAATGCATTTATATGACTCAGTGAAGCCCCCTGATCAACCTGAGCCCTTCAAAACAAAAAAATATCAGTGACCACGAAACCTTTATTTCTGCGAATGGGACAAATTGTATGTGGGATGTCCAGATCTCAGCTCTACATTGACTTAGGAAGCTGAATTCTCTGTTTATGTTCCTCTCCAAGCCTCCTCTTTCTTTGGTATAAATTTCAAGAAGATTGGAGGAAGTCGAAAATTTTGCGCAAAAAAACTCAAAGGGGGAGTTTTTTTGCGCGAAATTTTCGACTTCCTCCGATCTTCTTGAAACTCTCAACATAGATAGAGGAGGCTGAGATTAGGACAGAAACACAAGTTTCAGCTTCCTAAGTCAATCCAGTGCTGAGATCTGGACATCCCACATGCAATTTGTCCCATTCGGAGAAATAAAGGTTTCGTGGTCAGTGACAGTTTTTTGTTTTGAAGGGCTCAGGTTGATCAGGGGGCTTCACTGAGTCACCTAAATGTGATTTTAAGTCATTAATTTGATCCAGGAGTTAAAACAAACCATGTCCAAAAAGTGATGATTTCAGCCAATGCAAATAAATGGCAAGTGGGTACACCCACTTCCAATCAACTGAATGGGTCAAAAATCATCACTTGGTGGACTTCATTTTTATAACTCCAGGATCACATTTTTGACTTAAAATCACATTTAGGTGACTCTGTGAAGCCCCTGAAACACATAAGCCCTTCGAATTTGCGTATTCTGTACAGAATACGCAAATACAACATGTTTATGCAACTTACAACTCATAAACATGCATCATTTGCCTAAAAATGAAAGTGTCCATAAGCACTTTGTCCTATGGAGACTCAACAGCAGGTTTATGGGCTATTCATTTGAAACACTTCACATTTACATGCAGTTTTATTGACAAAATCCCTTGGCATCACTCAGAATACACAATACAACAAGTTGATGCAACTATCAACTCGTAAACATGCACAATTAGCTTCAGAGTGAGACTCAAAGGTCAATGATTAATCATTACCATTGTAATTGTCTTATAGTTGGAGAACCATTGAATCTGGCTTGAAAATGGAGATGGGGGAGGGATCCAAATACAAGCCAAAACATGCAATTGAGGTTGGAGTGGGGGGAAACAGTATGCTTTATTATGTTCCTTTATGAAATAGGGCTCAACTCAGCCTAATATAACAAGCTGATGCAACTATCAACTCATAAACATGCACAATGAGCATAAAAAATGAATTCCCACGAGCCATGCATTTGGTCCCATTCAAACAAATTGGAAGTGGGCACTTCCTGTATGATTCGGTGAAAAAAGCCTTGAATCATATGCCAGCAACTTCAGCCGTCGAGTACTCCTTCCTGAGGCCTTCAGATACAACATGTAACGAATTCAAGTCCCTCGGTGTTAAGCAAGTACTTTAAAAAAAATCAAGAAAAATATTCCTGAAAACTCATTGTCACATTACACACATTAGTCAGCCAATGAAGCACTTAACAAAGTCATTCAGACTTGAACCTTTTCACAGTGACCGAGGGGCCCCTGAGAAGCTACAGATTTCCATTTGGAGCCATTTGGACCTTTCCAAGTCATGTCCACGGTCCCGCTGTGAAAATGAATGGTACAAATGGTAAGTGGGATTGCTCTTCCCGATGTCCCAAAGGCCCCAGATTTCGCACGGTGACACGTCAAGGGCCCCTTATCGACATACTAAGAGGACTAAGGCCTAGGGTGCAAAGAAGTATTTTTCATTCATTTCAACAGATCTCTCTGCCTGTCACAGGAATCAATGAGACAGGCTGCATTTTGGGCCTGTGTGCAACAGTCCGTTCATCGGAGCCTTTAATACTCAGCAATGCCCCAGGGCTTCCAAACTCTAGGACCTGACTCGGGGGCCCCTGGCGATCGAATATCTGAAATTTCGAGGTCCTGCGACATCGGTAACCCCCTTTTCTAGACGTCCCACTATCCCTTTGAATCCATGCATTTTTCACAACGTGTTTGTGGACAACGTCCCTAAATGGCCCAAATGAATGGAAAATAAGGTCGAAAGGTCACGAGACTCTCCACGCTCTCTAAGGGCACCCCGACGATGCGCATATGTCGATTTCGAGTCGTTCGGACCTTTCGGAGCCCCGTCCGCCAACCCCTCGTTGACAACGAATGAAACGAATGGCACGTGGGCTTTTTCTAGAAAGCTCCCCCAGCCCCCAAATTTCACACGGCGGTAGCCTGACGCCCCCCCAAACACATACCGAGAGCACGTGGCTCTAGAAAAAAGGAAAGGTTTTTGGGGGCGTTTGTGCAAGATTCCCTCAAAATCCTTTTGCACTTAAAGCTTGAAAGAGCCTCTTGAAGGATGAGAGGCCACTAGGGTTAGGGTTTGAATATAAGCTCAGGAAGGTTCTAGAGACCCCAAACTTTGGTTCCTGATTCGTGGGGACCGGACGCTCATGGATCGGGAGTTTCGAGAGCCTGCGACCTTTGACCCCTCTTTTCCAGACGTCCCACTATCCCTTTGAATCCATGCATTTTTCACAACGTGTTTGTGGACAACGTCCCTAAATGGCCCAAATGAATGGAAAATAAGGTCGAAAGGTCACGAGACTCTCCACGCTGTCTAAGGGCACCCCGACGACGCGCATATGTCGATTTCGAGTCGTTCGGACCTTTCGGAGCCCCGTCCGCCAACCCCTCGTTGAAAACGAATGAAACGAATGGCACGTGGGCTTTTTCTAGAAAGCTCCCCCAGCCCCCAAATTTCACACGGCGGTAGCCTGACACCCCCCGAAACACATACCGAGAGCACGTGGCTCTAGAAAAAAGGAAAGGTTTTTTGGGGGCGTTTGTGCAAGATTCCCTCAAAATCCTTTTGCACTTAAAGCTTGAAAGAGCCTCTTGAAGGATGAGAGGCCACTAGGGTTAGGGTTTGAATATAAGCTCAGGAAGGTTCTAGAGACCCCAAACTTTGGTTCCTGATTCGTGGGGACCGGACGCTCGCGGTTCGGGAGTTTCGAGAGCCTGCGACCTTTTGACCCCTCTTTTCCAGACGTCCCACTATCCCTTTGAATCCATGCATTTTTCACAACGTGTTTGTGGACAACGTCCCTAAATGGCCCAAATGAATGGAAAATAAGGTCGAAAGGTCACTGAAACTCACCACGCTGTCTAAGGACGCCCTGACGACGCAGCATATGTCGTTTTTGAGTCGTTTGGACCTTTCGGTGCCCCGTCCATCGACCCGTTGTAGAAAATGAATGAAATTAATGGCAGATGGACTTTTTCTAGAAAGCTCCTCTGGGCCCCAAACTTCACGTGCTGGTAGTCCGGGGCCCCAAGCGCGTCCTATTAAAAGCGCAATTCTCTAGAAAGAATTTTTTTTCCCATTTTTTTTTTGGCTTGAATGCGAGAATCAACCTCACAGGCCTTTTGCTCTCAAAGCCAGAAAGAGCCTCTTGCATGTGCAAAGTCATTTGGGTGTTCATTTAAGGTCTAGAGCTGAAAGAGTGCATTCGGAAAATGTCTAGAGCTTCCAAATTTTAGGCACTGATTTGGGGGCCCCTGGGGATCCAGAATCCCAAATTTCGAGGTCCTGCGACCTTTTGACCTCTTTTTACAAGAAATCCCACTTGCCCATTGAACCAATGCAATTCTACAGCGGTTTCGTGTACGGGGTTAAAATTGATGCTCAGACCCGGGGGCTTCGAATGCTTCATTGTTGGGCCCTCAGAAACAGCATATTAAAAAGGTGTGTCCCTCAGAGTTAAGGAAGTACTTTAAAAAAAATCAAGAAAAATATTACAGGAAAATGTTTGTCACATTACACACATTAGTCATCCAATTAAGCACTTAACGAAGCCATTGGGACTTGAAACTTTGCCCACTGACTAGGGGGGTCCCTGTGAAGCTACTGATATCAATTTGGAGTCGTTTGGAGCTTTCGGAGTCGTGTACACGGTCCCGCTGTGAAAATGAATGGTTCAAATGGTCAGTGGGACGTGTTCTAACGTTGCACCCTGAGCTCCAACGGACCCCAAATGTCACACGGTGACACGTCAAAAGCCCCTTATCGACATACTAAGAGGACTAAGGTCTAGGATGTAAAAAAGTATTTTTCATTATTTTCAACAGATCTCTCTGCCTGTCACAGGAATCAATGAGACAGGCTGCATTTTAGGCCTGTGTGCAACAGTACATTCATCAGAGGTTTTAATACTTAGCAAGCCCCCAGGGCCTCCAAAATGTAGGACCTGAATCGGGGCCCCTGACGATCGAATATCTGAAATTTCCAGGTTCTGCGCCCTTCGAACCTCCTTTTCTAGACGTCCCGCTTGCCCATTGAACCAATGCAATTCTACAGCGGTTTCGTGTACGGGGTTAAAATTGATGCTCAGACCCGGGGGCTTCGAATGCTTCATTGTTGGGCCCTCAGAAACAACCTATTAAAAAGGTGTGTCCCTCAGAGTTAAGGAAGTACTTAAAAAAAATCAAGAAAAATATTACAGGAAAATGTTTGTCACATTACACACATTAGTCATCCAATTAAGCACTTAACGAAGCCATTGGGACTTGAAACTTTGCCCACTGACTAGGGGGGTCCCTGTGAAGCTACTGATATCAATTTGGAGTCGTTTGGAGCTTTCGGAGTCGTGTACACGGTCCCGCTGTGAAAATGAATGGTACAAATGGTCAGTGGGACGTGTTCTAACGTTGCACCCTGAGCTCCAACGGACCCCAAATGTCACACGGTGACACGTCAAAAGCCCCTTATCGACATACTAAGAGGACTAAGGTCTAGGATGTAAAAAAGTATTTTTCATTATTTTCAACAGATCTCTCTGCCTGTCACAGGAATCAATGAGACAGGCTGCATTTTAGGCCTGTGTGCAACAGTACATTCATCAGAGGTTTTAATACTTAGCAAGCCCCCAGGGCCACCAAAATGTAGGACCTGAATCGGGGGCCCCTGACGATCGAATATCTGAAATTTCCAGGTTCTGCGCCCTTCGGAACCTCCTTTTCTAGACGTCCCGCTTGCCCATTGAACCAATGCAATTCTACAGCGGTTTCGTGTACGGGGTTAAAATTGATGCTCAGACCCGGGGGCTTCGAATGCTTCATTGTTGGGCCCTCAGAAACAACCTATTAAAAAGGTGTGTCCCTCAGAGTTAAGGAAGTACTTTAAAAAAAATCAAGAAAAATATTACAGGAAAATGTTTGTCACATTACACACATTAGTCATCCAATTAAGACTTAACGAAGCCATTGGGACTTGAAACTTTGCCCACTGACTAGGGGGGTCCCTGTGAAGCTACTGATATCAATTTGGAGTCGTTTGGAGCTTTCGGAGTTGTGTACACGGTCCCGCTGTGAAAATGAATGGTACAAATGGTCAGTGGGACGTGTTCTAACGTTGCACCCTGAGCTCCAACGGACACCAAATTTCACACGGTGACACGTCAAAAGCCCCTTATCGACATACTAAGAGGACTAAGGTCTAGGATGTAAACAAGCATTTTTCATTATTTTCAACAGATCTCTCTGCCTGTCACAGGAATCAATGAGACAGGCTGCATTTTAGGCCTGTGTGCAACGCTACATTCATCAGAGGTTTTAATACTTAGCAAGTCCCAAGGGCCTCCAAAATTTAGGACCTGGCTCAGGGGCCACTGAGAAGCTACTGTTGTCAATTTGGAGCCGTTCGGACCTTTCGGGGTCGTGTACACGGACCCGCTGTGTAAATACAATGTACAAATCGTACGTGGGATGTGCTCTAACTTTGCTCCCCGAGCTCCGACGGAGCCGAAATTTCACTCGGTTGCACACCTGGTGCCCCTCTATCACATACTAAGAGGGCAGACACCTCCTGCCATTCTTTTTTTTTCACCTTCAAAATATGCCATTTCGAGGGTGTGGGCGGGCACCCCGGCCACCAAACGCATGGCCCGTGAAATCCCAGAGCGTAAAAACCTATTTGGGAAAAACAGTTGGTCAGGGGGATGATAATGGGTCCGTGGACAGCCCCGCCCCCCCCTGGGTGGTCTGGGGGTCTCATTGGTCACTTTTGGAAAAATAGTGGGTCAGGGGGATGATAATGGGTCCGTGGACAGCCCCGCCCCCCCCGGGTGGTCAGGGGTCTCACTGGTCACTTTTGGAAAAATAGTGGGTCAGGGGATGATAATGGGTCCGTGGACAGCCCCGCCCCGGGTGGTCAGGGGTCTCACTGGTCACTTTTGGAAAAATAGTGGGTCAGGGGGATGATAATGGGTCCGTGGACAGCCCCGCCCCCCCAGGGTGGTCAGGGGGTCTCATTGGTCACTTTTGGAAAAATAGTGGGTCAGGGGGATGATAATGGGTCCGTGGACAGCCCCGCCCCCCCAGGGTGGTCAGGGGGTCTCACTGGTCAGTTTGGGTAAAATAGTGGGTCAGGGGGATGATAATGGGTCTGTGGACAGCCCCGCCCCCCCAGGGTGGCACAGGGGGTCTCACTGGTCAGTTTGGGTAAAATATTGGGTCAGGGGGATGATAATGGGTCTGTGGACAGCCCCACCCCCCAGGGTGGTCACTGGTCATCGTGAGTGGCCAGTGGGCAGACAGTGGGATCGTGGGACGCCGGGGGTCTCACAGCAGCATACAGCACCCCCTATGTGTGTCCATTCGGTCATGTATTCCGGACCGCAGACTCCGTGGAAATTTGACCGTCCACAGACCCGTAAGCTCCATCTGTCCATTGAGATCGTTTACAGGAGGGCGGTACATGGAGCTGGTATCGTCCCTCGCATCCATCAAACGTACAATGGCCATTGATTTCAATGGGACTTTTTCCACGAACCCTCTAAGTTCCCTTACCCAGGAGAACGGCAGAGTGGGTTCAGTGCCACCGCCCGGCGTCGCTGGATGCAGCCGTCTGGCTCGTGGAGGACCACATGGCGGCGATCCCAAGGGCGGAGGAGCCCTCTCTCTCTCTTCCCCCTTCCCCTGTGTCTTCCCCTGTTCCCTCCCCCTCCCCTTTGCCCTCTCGTTCTACTCTCTCTCCAGGGCTCGTTCCTGCCCCGCGCAGACGAGGAGGTTTCCTGAGACCAGCTTCCCGGCCATGGGAAGCAACACATTCCCCTTCCCGACCTTCAGCTGCCCTCCCCCTCAGGTGAGGGCGCCCGCCGATGCAGGTATGGGCGTAGCGCCTGGGCCGGCATGTTGGAGATGCAGAGACCCGGGCCACTTCCGGGATCACTTCCGGGATACCCACCTCCATCAGTGGAGCGGTACGTGTCTCCGATATCCCGCAGGCTGCCCCCGATCGGGCCGGAGCATACCGGATACCGGTAAGAATCAAGGGGGGTACTCACCAAGCATTGCTGGATACAGGGTGTAATCAGACCACCATCCACCAACGCTTGGTTCAATCCGAGGCTTTGGGCACAGCTAAACTGGTGAGGGTGAGGTGTGTGCATGGGGATTTTCACAAGTATCCTATGGTGACCTATGGAAAAACATAGAATGGAGGCAGCAGTTAGTTCCCAGCTCATTCATCCGCTGATTTTGGGGACCAATTGGCCGGGTTTTAGAAATGTTTTAGAGGGAATTTGCGCAGATGGGTCCTGCACTAAAATAAGGAGATGTGAAATGCTTTTGCAGGGGAGGCGGAGCCAGGGCCGTCCTCGACAGCTTCAAGTCCATATCAGAACCTGCCCAACTCTCGAATGTTTTAAATCATTGTTAAAAACACATCTATTTTCTTTGGTAGTTAAGTCTGTTATTTTCCTGGTAATTTAAATTTTAATATCACTATAAATCGTATACTGTATATTATAAATGTTTTATTGTTGTACTTCTTCTTCGAGTCCGTTGCAATCTCAGATGTCGTTCTGCCAATATCTGGCGCAGATCACAGCTGATGTAGTCGGTTCAGCCAGGTCCTGGGCGCTGCACTGAGGGGCGTTTTCACACTCCAGTAGATGGGACATTGTCTGTACTGCTCCACAGCTACATGTGTCGTCTGTCTGGTGGTTCCATGTTTTCATAAGTGCTTTGCACCTGCCCTGTTCCACTCGTAATCTGTTGAGGGTCTTCCAGGTTAGCCATGGGAGGTCGTGCCCGCTGGCGAGACATTCAGTCGGGGTGATTCCTCTCTCCATCCAGTCCAGGACTCGTTTGTTTAGCTGGTTCCATTCATCTTTCCAAATATTGGTCCTTGCTATTTCTTTGGTTGTCTGGAGAGGTGGGACTGTCAGTAGGAAACTGGCTCTCGATTTCAGACTGGGTGGGGGTGCTATGTGTCCATGCAGGGGGTGTCTGGTGTCAAACTCCTGTGCTCTCCGCTCGTCTTGAGCGACGATGGATCGTCTGATGTGGGGGGGCAATGCCAGCTAGGACGTAGAGGCACGGGACTGGCGTTGTCTTTATACACCCCGTGATAATGTGGCAGGTGTCGTTGAGGGCTGCGTCAATCAGTTTGGTATGGTGGGAGCGGCTCCAGCTTGAGCACGCGTATTCGGCTGTGGAGAAGCACAGGGCTAGGGCAGTTGCCTGGATGGTTGGTGGATCGGCGCCCCATTTTGAGTTTACCAGTTTGCGCAGGATGTTATTACGAGTGTTGATCTTGGCTTTGGTGTTCTGAAGGTGAATTTTAAAAGAGAGTGTCCTGTCGAGTGTGACTCCCAGGTACACAGGGTGAGGGTGGTTGGAGAGTTTGTATCCATCCCATGAGATGCTCAGTTCTTTTTTCGCATCTCGATTTTTAAGATGGAAGCTGCATAGTTTGGTTTTTGATGGGTTGGGTTTCAGGTGGTTGTTATTGTAGTAGGTTGTCATCTCTTGTAGGGCACTTTCCAAGATAGGCTCAATCTTCTGGAAGTTCTCCTGTTGGGTAGTGATGCAGAGATCGTCCGCATAGATAAAACGGCGGCATTGTGAGTGAACTGGTAGGTCATTGGTGTATATGTTGAAGAGAAGGGGGGCCAGTACGCTGCCTTGTGGTAGGCCATTCTTTTGGGCTTTCCATTTGCTCTTCTTGTCATTTAGTTATACAAAGAAGCACCTGTTGTTAAGGAGGCTTATGATGATTTGACATAGGTCGAGGTCACCAGTAATGTCAAAAAGTTTCCTAATCATGGTGCGGTGCTGGATGGTATCGTAGGCAGCAGTGAGGTCTATGAAAGCTGCTCCGGTGATGAGTTTGCACTCAAAACCGTCCTCAATGTGTTGGGTGAGGTTCAGTAGCTGTCCAGTACAGGAGCGGCCAGGACGGAAACCAGCTTGATCTTTAGTAAGCTTAGAGTCTATAAGTGGCATAAGGCGTTGGAGTAATAGCCTCTCGTAGAGCTTGTAGGTGATGCAGAGGAGGGAAATTGGTCTGTAGCTCTTTGGGGATGATGGATCCTTTCCAGGTTTGAGAATTGCGACAGTCTTGGCCTTTCTCCATACCGGAGGGATTATTTTCTCTGCCATGCATGAGTTCAGCATTTCTAGGAGCCAAGTCTTGGCTTTAGGTCCCAGGTGCTGTATCATTTCTGCCAGTACATCATCGATTCCTGCTGCTTTCCCAGGTTTCAGCATGCTCATTGCAGCTTCAAGTTCTTGTGGATTGAAAGGCTTGGTGAGTGCTCTGGCTGGTTGTGGGTGGTCCGGTACCGCTGTCCGGCGGTATTCTCCTGTGGGTCTGCGCCGGTTTTGGCTGCGAGCGTTTGCCACCAGCTGTGCTGCAAATGCGTTTGCTGTGACTGTTGTGAGTGTAGGCGGTGTGGTATGGTCTTCGCCAAGGCGGCGGATTGTGGCCCATGCCTTCCTGCTGTTGTAGGTCATATTGGTGTTTTCTACCAGCTCCTTCCAGGCTTTCCTTCGATCTTCCCCGACTTTGTTCAGCAGTATCTCTCCGATTTCCATGGTGGTGGGGGAGAAGGGGTCCTCATGGTATGCCCCGTGGTAGGCTTTCAATAGGTCACTAGATGTTTCCGACAGCCCGGAGATGTACTCGGTCTGGCATCCTCTTGGTATATGTCGCCTGGCTGACCTTTTCAGCAAGTCTATAAACATGCTGTAGTTGTTGGGGGAGTTTTCAATCTCCTGTTGAATGGCAGCCAGTCTGCCTTACGCAGATTGAACCTTCTGCGGAAGGGGACGGTTGTTGCTTGGAGAATGGATCGGATGGTTATGGTGATTGGCCGGTGTTGCGTGTGGGGGATAGGGTCCAGGACCTCTTTCAAAACTCTCGGTGTTAGTTCACTGCTCACACACACGAGATCTGGGTTATATCCTCGTTTCTGGCGCTGTGAAAAGATTTTGGCAGTTTCACATCGTGGATCAGAGTCAGGTGTTTCGACTCGAGCCAGGTTTCGACTTTGTCTCCGTCTTGATTGTTCACTTCATAACCTCACCATGTGCTATGGGCATTGAAGTCTCCGATACTGATATGGTATTTCCTCTTGCATCTGTCTGGCAGTTCAGAGTGGAGGAACGGACTTTGGGGGGGTTTATACACTGATGTGATAGAGACATTCAGGAGGGCAACTGTGATGGTTTCCATTTGCCCTTCGGTGATGTGGGTGCAGACCTCTTCGATCGCAAGGTTTGGTCTGCTGAATACAGCTGACCCATACTGTCTGTGTCGGATCTCGGCCACCAGCTTCATTCCAGGGATGGCTGGTCGGTGTTGTGCAGGGCCGATGTGGGTTTCCTGCATGCACACTATGTCGAAGCATCTGACCGCTGTTGCTAGTATGTCTGCCTTGCATCTGTAAAAACCTTCAATATTGATTGAGGCGATTGACAGTGCAGGCCCCGAGGGGGGGCGAGTATCTGTTGCGCTTTGGAATCGTCATCTGTTTGAATGCTCGGGTAGGTATACATATACAAAAATATATTGTTGTACTTTTATTGTGTGAGTAGTGTCATGTTGTTGTATTTAACCTGTGAAGCACCTTGGTCAACTTTGGTTGTTTTAAGTGTGCTATATATAAATAAAATTGATTGATTGATTGAAGTCGGAATGACGAGGGAAGGGGTGAGGCTACTGCCCCTCTTCTCAGGGAATTCCCTTAGGGGGACTTCCCTTTGGAGCAGTCGCGGGATGAAACCCTTAAGCACGCCTTTGTCTAAGTGAGAGTAATCGATGGTCAACAACTCCGGCCGGGCATCGCCCTTCCATACCCTTATTTTGCCATTAAAAATGACCGGTTATATAGAGTGATGCAGGATGCTCAAACAAAGGAAAATGTAACACAGCTGTTGATTCCACGGAGCCGCCGGGAAATGGTTTTCCAGGCGGCTCACTATAATCCCATGGCGGGTCACCTAGGAGAAAGGAAGACACTGCTCCATCTAATAGCCTGTTTCTATTGGCCGGGCATTGGCGGCGACGTCCGCAGGTGGTGTGCGGTGTGCCACGAATGTCAGCTGGTAAACCCACCGGCCACCCCAAAAGCGTCATTGCGCCCCCTTCCACTGATCGAGGTCCCCTTCGAAAGAATTGGGATGGACCTCGTCGGGCCATTAGAACGGACAGCACGCGGACATGGCTTTGTATTAGTCCTGGTGGATTATGCAACGCGATATCCGGAAGCAGTGCCTCTAAGCAACATCTCAGCACGTAGTGTTGCAGGGGCACTCTTCAAAATAATCTCCCGGGTGGGGATTCCGAAAGAAATCCTCACCGATCAAGGCACAACTTTTATGTCACGTACACTTCACAAGCTTTACGAACTGTTGGGCATTACGTTGATTCGCACTAGCATGTACCATCCGCAGACAGATGGCCTAGTGGAAAGATTTAATAAAACCCTCAAAAATATGATTCGTAAGTTCGTGCACAAAGATGCTAGGAATTGGGATAAGTGGCTCGACCCCCTGTTATTCGCAGTACGAGAGGTCCCGCAAGCCTCCACAGGATTTTCCCCGTTCGAGCTGCTGTATGGCCGGCACCCGCACGGAGTGCTTGACGTCATCCGCGAAGCTTGGGAGGAGGGACCTTCTAATAGTAAGAATGAAATTCAGTACGTTCTTGATCTTCGAGCAAAACTCCACACACTGGGGCAATTAACACTCCTGTGTTAATTGCATACAGTAATACAGCCGGCGTTGGCGTTCTTGAGCCTGGAGCAAATTTGCTCCAGGCTCAAGATCGCCACCGCCGGCTGTATGACAGGAGTACTCAGCTAAGGGAATTTGCACCGGGAGATAAGGTACTCATATTGTTCCCAACATCGAGCTCTAAATTACTCGCCAAGTGGCAAGGACCCTTTGAGGTCACACGACGAGTGGGGGATCTCGATTATGAGGTTTAGTGAACTGATAGAGGGGGCGCACGTCAGATATATCATCTCAACCTCCTGAAATTGTGGAGGGAGGAGGTCCCTGTGACGTTGGCCACGGTAGTTCCGGAGAGGGCGGAGCTCTGACAGGAGGTAAATAAAAACCACAAACCATAACACTTGTGGAGACCACCTCTCACCGTGTCAACTCACAGAGGTTTCCGAATTGCAAAAGGAGTTTGCAGATGTGTTTTCCCCACTACCGGGTCGTACGAACATCATCCAGCACCGCATCGAGAACGAGCCGGGAGTGGTGGTACGTAGCCGCCCCTATCGCTTGATCGAACATAAAAAGAAAACAGTTTGGAAGGAATTGGATACGATGCTTGATATGGGCGTAATGGAGCAATCCCACAGTGATTGGTCCAGCCCGGTTGTTCTTGTTCCCAAGAGTGACGGGTCTGTTCGGTTCTGTGTGGATTATAGAAAAGTCAACGCAGTGTCTAAATTTGACGCGTACAATGACCCGAGTTGATGAGTTGCTCGATCGGTTGGGTACTGCTCGGTTTTATTCGACCTTGGATTTAATGAAGGGTTATTGGCAGATCCCCTTGACACCAATTTCCCGTGAGAAAACAGCCTTCTCCACGCCGTTTGGATTACACCAATTCATGACACTTCCATTCGGTTTGTTTGGGGCCCTGGCCACGTTTCAGCACCTCATGGATCGGATCCTCAGACCACACACCGCTTACGCCGCAACATGCAACATCTGAGGGCGGTCCTGAGGTCACTGCGGCGGGCGGGGCTCACGGCAAACCCCAGGAAGTGCGTGATTGGGCGTGTGGAGGTACGGTATCTGAGGTTCCACTTGGGTCATGGCCAGGTGCGTCCCCAAATTGACAAGATCGCTGCGATTGCGACTTGCCCAAGACCTAAGACCAAAAAGGGGGTGAGGCAGTTCCTGGGGCTAGCTAGCTATTATAGGAGGTTTGTGCCTAATTATTCGGTCTTCACCAGCCCGCTGACTGACCAGACCAGACTGCTCCAGAGCCGGTCCAATGGTTGGAGCAGTGACAACAGGCGTTTATGCAGCTTAAAGCCGCACTTTGCGGGGTGGCGCTTTTACATGCACCTAACTTCTCTCTCCCTTTCTTATTGCAGACGGACGCTTCAGACAGAGGGCTGGGGGCCGTACTCCTGGAGGTGGTGGAGGGGGAGGAGCGCCCGGTGCTGTACATCAGCCGTAAGCTCTCCTTGAGGGAAGCCAAGTACAGCACCGTGGAGAAGGAGTGTCTGGCCATCAAGTGGGCGGTCCTCACGCTCCGATACTAACTGCTGGGGCGGGCCTTCACTCTCCGCTCGGATCACGCCCCACTCCAATGGCTCCACCGCATGAAGGATACTAACGCCCAGATCACCCGTTGGTATCTGGCCCTCCAGCCCTTTAAGTTCAAGGTGGTCCACAGACCGTGGGTGCAGATGGCTGTCGCTGATTTCCTCTCCAGAAATGGGGGGAGTGGTAGGCAGGCTGGATGGCGCCCCAGCCTGAGTTGGGCGGTGGGGGTATGTGGCAGCGAGGGCGTGGTCAAGCTCCCGTCCAGGGGAGAAAGCGGTAAGGGTTTCACCTGTCTCTAATTTAATTAAGCACGGGGAGAGTGGTATAAGAAGCAGCCACATAACCTCCAGAGAAGAGAGAGTCTAACACAAAGAAGCCTGCTATGTCCTTTGTATGCAAAAGATTAAGAGTTTACATGTCTATAGAAGTGCTGAGTTCTAAATGAAACGTTACCTGATATCTTGAAGCCCTGTGCCCTGTTCCCTGTGTCCTCCTTCCCTCCTTGGAGAGTTGTATCACACAGATATATAAGCGATGCTAAAAACAAACTAGCAGGCTACAAATACAGACTCTAGCTAGGCGTCAGCAGCAACAGGTAAAATACACGCAGATGAAACAGTAGAAAAGGGGAAAAACCTGAAACGCGGTAAAATGACAAAGTACACTCACCTAAAGGATTATTAGGAACACCATACTAATACTGTGTTTGACCCCCTTTCGCCTTCAGAACTGCCTTAATTCTACTTGGCATTGATTCAACAAGGTGCTGAAAGCATTCTTTAGAAATGTTGGCCCATATTGATAGGATAGCATCTTGCAGTTGATGGAGATTTGTGGGATGCACATCCAGGGCACGAAGCTCCCGTTCCACCACATCCCAAAGATGCTCTATTGGGTTGAGATCTGGTGACTGTGGGGGCCATTTTAGTACAGTGAACTCATTGTCATGTTCAAGAAACCAATTTGAAATGATTCAAGCTTTGTGACATGGTGCATTATCCTGCTGGAAGTAGCCATCAGAGGATGGGTACATGGTGGCCATAAAGGGATGGATATGGTCAGAAACAATGCTCAGGTAGGCCGTGGCATTTAAACGATGCCCAATTGGCACTAAGGGGCCTAAAGTGTGCCAAGAAAACATCCCCCACACCATTACACCACCACCACCAGCCTGCACAGTGGTAACAAGGCATGATGGATCCATGTTCTCATTCTGTTTACGCCAAATTCTGACTCTACCATCTGAATGTCTCAACAGAAATCGAGACTCATCAGACCAGGCAACATTTTTCCAGTCTTCAGCTGTCCAATTTTGGTGAGCTCTTGCAAATTGTAGCCTCTTTTTCCTATTTATAGTGGAGATGAGTGGTACCCGGTGGGGTCTTCTGCTGTTGTAGCCCATCCGCCTCAAGGTTGTGCGTGTTGTGGCTTCACAAATGCTTTGCTGCATACCTCGGTTGTAACGAGTGTTTATTTCAGGCAAAGTTGCTCTTCTATCAGCTTGAATCAGTCGGCCCATTCTCCTCTGACCTCTAGCATCAACAAGGCATTTTCAGCCCACAGGACTGCCGCATACTGGATGTTTTTCCCTTTTCACACCATTCTTTGTAAACCCTAGAAATGGTTGTGCGTGAAAATCCCAGTAACTGAGCAGATTGTGAAATACTCAGACCGGCCCGTCTGGCACCAACAACCATGCCACGCTCAGAATTGCTTAAATCACCTTTCTTTCCCATTCTGACATTCAGTTTGGAGTTCAGGAGATTGTCTTGACCAGGACCACACCCCTAAATGCATTGAAGCAACTGCCATGTGATTGGTTGATTAGATAATTGCATTAATGAGAAATTGAACAGGTGTTCCTAATAATCCTTTAGGTGAGTGTATATAACGATGAATGATGAATATAAGGATGAACGTTTGAGAATAGAATAAGCAATGCTAAGCATCCTAAGCAGGCTACAGACAAACACTCATGCAGCGTGCCATCAGCAACAGGAAGTCCAGTGACGTTAGGTGACTAGCTGTTGTGAAATATGAGGGAAAAAATGCCCCAGCTGAGGTTTATTAATGGAAAGTCTTTGGCACTACATAATGTACTTGCTGTGCCACTTACACACTACAAAAACATGTTCAGAACATATCCGATGAGTATCCTGATATCCAATCTTCAGTCGTTCATTTCTTTTATGTGGAGAAACGTTTGCAGAGTTTAGTGTTTTTTACATTTTGAATAAATTATAAACTATATAACTTAGTGAGCATTACTTAAATGCAATTGACTAAACACCTTTGATGCATTCTTGTACACAATTGCCCAAAAAATATGTACACCTTAACGGAATGCTGTAATTGACACCTTTCACGAGTATATAATTTTGACAGCTGTAATTGTAATCTCAATCATTTTTTTTTAATTAATTGTACAGCCCTAGTGGTGGCTCAGTGGTTGAGGCTCAGGGTTACTGACCAGAAGGTCGGGGGTTCAAGCCCCAGCACCACCAAGATGCCACTGTTGGGCCCTTGAGCAAGGCACTTAACTCCAGGTTGCTCTGGGGGTATTGTACCTGTAATAAGTGCACTGTAAGTTGCTTTGGATAAAAGTGTCTGATAAATGTAAATGTAAATGAGTTGTATAACTGAATTGGCACCATAATATGACCAGATGCTATGCACCCAATTTTTTTGGATATTAAGAACCCAATTTCCAAGCTTTTGATTGCTGACATAGATTCAGCTTTTTGCCACCCTGGACCACAAAGAGTGTTTGTTCAGCTTCGGTGGAAGGGATGTGCTGACCAAAGCGGACATAGACCAGCCAATAGCACTGGCTGGCTGTCTGTCTGTTTGGTCGCGCGTAGAGATAGGTTCGTGGCTCGATGAAGCTCAGAAAAGGCTTGCTCGTCGAGCGCAGTACCCGCACTCATGTCCTCCAGCAGGTCAGCCTGGTAAGCCTGTAATATAGCCATTGTGTGCAGAGCAGCACCAGCCTGACAACTAAACTTAATTTAACCATCACTTAAATGATTTGTGTGTTCTTAATTACTCTCAATAAGAACACATAAAAGCCTGAACATTATTCCCCACAAACGGAAATCAACAAATGCAATCATATCAGAAAAACAAATGTGCTCGTGGCATGTTCTAGCATGTCATCAGTAAAAAAAAAAAAAAAAAAAACACTAACATTTTCAAAACAAGAAACAATTCCATTTAATTCTAAATGCTTTTATTTCAATATAACAATTCCAAATCCCTTTGAAGCATTATGGCATGAGAGATTCTTAATTTATACTGTACATGCTAGTGTGTTCAGTTACACAGAAAAAGAGAAAATGTGTATGAATATTGACAGGCAAATGTTTTGTAAATAAGCTGAAATAAAAACAACAATGTACTGAAGAATAATAATAAAAATAATATTTTTTTATATTGCACCATTATAAACACTCAAAGTTGATTCCCAAAAGAATGAAAAAAATAAAGTAAAGAGAGAAAGCATGAAAACAAACAAAAGGAATAAAAAAATATTAATAAAAGAGCATGTTTAAAAAATATGAACCAATAGGAATGTTTATTGTCACCACCAGTGCTGGGTAGTAACTGTAATGTGTAGGCAGGCAGACAAGAACAAGCAAGGATAAGACGATGATATGTGAGAACCCAAGTGCAGTTATTTTATTGAATCCAAAGTGAAGGCAAAACGGAATATAAAACAGAATCGAAACTTGACTATAAAGAATGACTTGACTAAGAACAACAACATGATGTTACACCAAAAATACTTGACAAAGGACTAGAGAACATGAGGGCTATAAATACACAGACTAGGTATACAAGTTAACAAGACAACCAATGAAAATACAAAACTGATAACAAGTTAAAGGCAATAAACCAATGAGAACAAGACACATGAACAAGAGGAAAAAAGGATAATCACATGACTAGACAAGGAAATGAACAATTTCAAAATAAAATATCTGAAAACATGAACAAAAACATTTGACAGAAACAGATTACGTGTAATATGGATTACATAATCGGATTAAGGCTCTGGGTTTCTGACCGAAAGGTTGGGGGTTCAAGCTCCAGCACCGCCAAGATACAACTGTTGGGCCCTTGAGCAAGGCTCTTGACCCTATCTGCTCCAGGGGTGCTGTTTCATGGCTGACCCTGCGCTCTGACCCCAGCTTAGTTGGGATATGTGAAAGCAACTGCATTTCATTGGCTCTGTACCTGTACTCTGCACAATGACAATAAAGTTGAATCTTAATCTTAAACTTAAAGTTACTTTTTATCAATTACATGATTACATATTAACAAAGCCACTGCAGTAAATTGTTAATTATTTATTGATCATGCTAATCATTCTCTTTTTTTAATCTTTTTCATTTTTCATTCTAAATCAGAACACCGCTGATATACTGTATATTTGCTAAGTCTTTAAGTGTTTTTGAAAGAGAGGGAGAGGTTTGTGTGTATTGCACTGCTACTAGCCAGCCAGGTGAAGATGTAGCAGTCTACCTCAGCATTTAACCGTTGGATGTATAGATATCATTTAATTTTTAAGAATTAAATTACACCAGTGGTGTGCAGCTCACACGTTGAACTTAATTGCTTCAAAGGATCTAGAGGATGCCATCCTGCCCGCAGGGTACACAATAGTTGAACTGCAAAATGTGCAACAATATTGAACAAAGCCCATCATGTGAAATGAAAGTGTGTGTGTGTTTACACTGAAAATGCAACAAAAAGAAGTGTACTACGAGTACCTGGATGATATACTTTTTCAACTGTCAAAACGGAGTGTGGAATGTTGGACACTTCGTGCACTCAGCACATGCAGCTTGCCATACATAGCGGAAGGGGCGGAGTTACCGGCAGCCATGGTGATCTTGCAAAACAATTGTATATAATGGAGAATATGACAACTAGCAAAACTTCTATGAAGACTGCACCTTACAAAAATGTGTTAAACACTTTACCATCAAACCATGCTGTGTGAACAGTGTTTCCCATTTACTGACTAGACTCTGGCGGCACGCCACAGTCTAATTTGCCCCACCACGGTCTCATAATGAACCAAAAACATTTTTACACTTCTTGTCTATAATATTTTTGCACTTCTCAGTCTCATAATAACAATAAATATAAGGTTGTGCTTGCAGCTCCTCACCCACTGCTGTAAACTCACCAGCTCAAACACACCTATATGCACTGCAGTATTCCTGGATCCGTCTAACATTATTTGGTTGAGGAGGATGACAAATCTTTGAGGTAAGTAACGTTAACTAACATTAAATGTACCCACTGTATTTATACTAGGGCTGCCACCGACCAAAGATTTTCCTAGTCGACTTAGTTGGAGTCAATTTAAGCATTTAGTCGACTAGTCGCATGTTTATGTTATTAATTTAATTCCTTAAATATATTTTTTGGGGGGCATCAGAAAATGGTTTGAGTTCCAGGGCTGAGAAAGAATGTTATAAGTAACATTGCTAACACTGTTCTACATTACAGTGTTACATTCCTGTGGGTGTGCCTGTGTAGTATTATTATTATTTATTTATATATATTTTTTTTTGTTTACTCTCTTTCTCTCTCTCTGGGAAGATGTCAATCTTCATTAAGCGGCATGACGTCAACTCCTCCGCTGCCAATCAGGTATTCCCGTCAGAGTTTAAAAGGCCTCCAAACTGAATGAGAGCAGATCACTCCTGGTTTCTGTCTCGTTGCTCTTGTATTGTTCTTAATCCTTACCACTTGTTGGTTTGCATTTTCGTTTAGGGGACGTTGTAGTACTACCTTTCCCCATTTGTTAACCTTTTGATATCAATGGAGTGTTCTCTTCCCAAGAGAAATGTGGACAGGTAAGATGTCATGTGACATACATAGTTCAACATTTAGGCAACTCGATGTATAGACACCCCAGGTAAGAAAGTGAACGCCACCCTCTGTAAGTTTTGTGTTTGTTAGAGTAAAGAAGTTACGACATTTGATGCTGAAGACTATGTAGTTAATTTAGAGGTGTAATCATTAGTTAGACCTGTGTTTTGTTTTCTTCTTTTATTAGGCGTTACTTGGTTCCCATTTCTCTTGGGTTAACTAATAATACAAAAACACGTTCACCTCGAACCATGATTTATATTTTAGTGATTATCATCATAATTATTAGTTTTTATGTCTTCATTTGTATAAGTAATTTTCCACTATGATGTTAAGACCGATTCTTGCCTGACGGTAAATGGAAAGGTGTATATATATATATATATATATATATATATATATATATATATATATATATATATATATATATATATATATATATATATATATATATATATATATATATTATTCTTTTATCACTTAAATATTTGAATGCTTTTTCGTTTAGTTTGGAGTGCAATTTGAATTTAGAAAATGTATTTGAATGAAATGTATTAGAAATTTTGAAGATTTTCATTTTTAAATAAATAAATAAAATTTTCAATGCAGAATCACTAAAGCAAAAATATTCACCGATCCCTCAACCCACGGTTTGCCGATTTAATTGGATATTGCAATTATATATATATATATATATATATATATATATATATATATATATATATATATATATATAGTGAAGAAGGGAACAAAACAAATGTATTCACACACACATTATGTATTTTCTCGGAAAACAAATTTCCCATCCGGAAGAGAATGCGCAGATGAAGTAGGTTCTTTGCCAGAGAGATGTTAACACTTCAAAAAGTTGAACAACACACATTTTAATTGCACTTATTTTTTCCAGTTTCATTTGAATTTGTATTTAAAATAAAAAAAAACAAGTTCTAAGTTTGAAATCAAAGTGTCTTGCTTTATTTTGTAGGCTTAACCCTAAACCTGCTTAATGAAAATTACCCCATAGTACCACTTAGCATCCAACCAGCGGTAATACCGGTGTTTGTAATTTTTTAGTGGAGTTTTTTCAGTGACCAATCGACCAATCAAAACTTGGTCAACCAAGACTCTTCTCATCGACTAACCTTTGGTCGACTATCAGGGGCAGCCCTAATTTATACACTACTCCACATACAGTTCATCATCATCATCAGTGTACAAAAGCAAACATAATATTACTGCCGAAGTTAGAATCAGGATGATTAATGTAAATTAACGTTAGCGTTACTAGTTTAATTGGCATAACGTTACACTGCTTACGTCTTCACTAGCTTGCTTTCATTAGCAGTTTGAGGTAACGTTAAAAGATAAAAAGCTGAAAATAACTTCCCTAGTTTTTACCCTGCTTTTCAGATTGAGCATACAAAAATATTTTAAGAGATGTCAAACCCCAGATGATATTTTAGCCAAATCGCTTTTGGCATGGCAGGCCTTGGCTCTGTTTGTGAACAGCTGTCAATTAAACCCCGGCTGGGGGTGAAGAGCATCATGTAAATGGGGAAGAATTGGGGGTGCGGTTTCTCACAATTCAATTTATTTCAAAGTTGCCTACTGCAGCTTTAAGAGCACAACACTAGCCTTCATTTTGCTCTCAAAGTGCACCAGATGGAAGTATTTAACTTTAAAATGTAAAACATTTTCTTACGGGGAGCATGCCCCTAGAGCTACTGTGTACACCCAGTGCACTGCTGTAGGCCGCTGCTAACCTGCTAGCTAATGTTATTGTGTTGAAACAGTTTTGCTAATCAGCTGTGGGCCCACTTTTACCTACAATTGTGCAGAATTTTGCAGCTTGTTTGTCATTCTTACTATCATGAATTGCGATCAAGTGTGGAGATGGATTTATTTTTGAAAACTGTAATTTTACAGTTTATCCCTGTTAGTGCTCGGCTACCTTGCTCTGTAATGTTATTGTTTTGGTAAGGGTTTACTATTCAGATGTGGGCCAGCTTTTACCTAAAACTGTGTAACAAAATGGTCAATCTTAAGAGTCTTATATAATCATTACAAGCGCTATTGGTAGTCCCCGGCTAACTTGCTAAATAACTCTAATATTCCTACAGTTGCCACTTTTTAAAAATGTTTTAAAGTTTTAAAATGAGGGACAATTAAATGGGGTGGTAGGTTGTATCATGGCTCCTAACCACATCCTCCACAGTTTTAGCAATATATGGGTTGAGTTAATATGCGTTATTAATAAAAATTGTGTATCCTACCTTATATGCTAAAATGAGAACTTTCCTGACCCATGGCTTATAAAAAAATACATCCATTTATATTTTTAAAATATATTTATTAAAACAATTTTTAAATTATTTGTCTTTATCTTATGTATACATTATGGATGGTTTATATGTATTTTTTTTATTTTGTTTTTTTTGTTTTCACCTGTTCTTGTCTTAATGATTGTTTTCATACATTGTTTGATCTTATTGAACATTTATATAGAAAAATACTTTGCAGACTTTTCAATATAGGATGCATCATTTTATCTTTAAGCGGTTAGCTTTGAGAGGTTAATCAGAGATTACATCTGCTCTGTTCTGCCCACCTCTTTGGACCCATTGCAGTTTGCCTACCGCAACAACCGCTCCACTGATGATGCCATTGCATCTACAATACACACTGCTCTCTCCCACCTGGAAAAAAGGAACATATATGTGAGAATGCTGTTTGTAGACTACAGCTCGGCATTCAACACCATAGTGCCATCCAAGCTTGATGAGAAACTCCGGACTCTGGGCTTAAACAGCTCGCTGTGCAGCTGGATCCTGGATTTCCTGTCAGGCAGACGTCAGGTGGTTAGAATGGGCAGCAACATCTCTTCACTGACCCTCAACACTGGAGCCCTGCAGGGCTGTGTTCTCAGCCCACTCCTGTATTCACTATACACACATGACTCTGTGGCAACACATGGCTCCAATGCCATCATTAAGTTTGCTGACGATATGACGGTGGTAGGTCTGATCACTGACAATGATGAAACAGCCTACAGAGAGGAGGTGCACACTCTGACACGCTGGTGTCAGGAGCACAACCTCTCCCTCAAGTCAGTAAAACCAAGGAGCTTGTAGTGGACTTCAGGAAGAAAGACGGAGAACACAGCCCCATCACCATTAATGGAGCACCGGTGGAGAGAGTCAGCAATTTCAAGTTCCTCGGTGTCCACATTACTGAGGAACTCACATGGTCCGTCCACACTGAGGCCGGTGTGAAGAAGCCTCACCAGCGCCTCTTCTTCCTGAGACGGCTGAGGAAGTTTGGAATGAACCACCACATCTTCACACGGTTCTACACCAGTACTGTAGAGAGCATCCTGACTGGCTCCATCACCGCCTGGTACGGCAATAGCACAGCCCATGTTGTGAACTTTTTCTTCGTCGTCGAAGCAGAGACCAGGAGACGTTGGGATATCTTTTAAGCAGAAATTACTCTTTATTGAGAACTCGCTGTTGCATCGCTGTAGTCATCCAAGTCTGACTCTATAACTCAGTACGATAGGGTTTTATACCTTTCAAGGGTGAGGGGACTTGATTATACATAGAGGTGGAGACACTCTGAAACAAAGCATGTAAATGAGGTACAGGAGTCACCTCGTTAAAGGAAATTCCCCAGCCCTGATCTCATCAGCATAACTGTGATTCGCAACTAATCTAATCAGCCGGACTATTTAACGACTGGGTCAGGGGCTCCAAGAGTCATTTAAAGACAAAAGGTGATAGTCTCAGCAATCCGACTAATTTAACTTACAATAGTGAGATCAGGACAGGCAGGAATCTCCTGTTGGAAAGCCTGACAGGCAGGTCTATGACATTCATTTATACCTCAAATAGTAAATTCAATCTACTAAACTTTCTCAGTTTATAAACTAATGTATTGGAACCTAAATTAAACATTTAATAAATTTGTAATACAACAGTCCCCTCTTTGAGAGTTCTAATAACTCTCACAAAATACAAATTTAAACACTTGAAAGTTCATTCATGTAACCTGTGATCATTACAGGCACATAGCGCATGCTCGGTGTTGATTTTCTGTAATTGCATGCTGACACCGAAACAAAGATGCAATTAGGGTCTGTGAAGTTCTTACGGGTAATAGTCTTTTCTATTTGGAACTGTCATTTCTTCGTGATGGGTGTGATTCATTTGTTGAATGAAACACTTGATACAGTAGATGCATAGATAGTACGCCAGTAGAAGAAAACAACAGCAGAATTGCTATTTTCTTGATCCACAGCCAGGGTTAACCTAACAAGTTTCCAAACCATGAAGAATTCTCTTCAGTCATCTGGTGTAATTTTGCTGAAAAATCAGGAATGTCTTGTTGGATGGTTATTAGTACGACAATCTTGATCATGTTGATGGATGACTGAAGGTTCCCGTATGCGAGTCTCTGTGTTGTATATTTTTTTCTTTATCTTTTGTGATAGTTGGCTTGGCAGTGGGTCTAGTTGTTTTCTGGAAGTTGTGGTCTCATACACAGGTGAGGAGGTCGATGCCCATGGGTCTCGGGACAGCCATCAAGTGGTATCTGCAAAGAGGGTAGAAAGAAAAAAACAAAAGACAGTAGAGCAGTATTTGTTCAAACACCAGGGTTGTGTCCTAAAACAAAAGACAGTAGAGCAGTATTTGTTCAAACACCCGGGTTGTGTCCTTTTCTGAGTCTGCTAATGTTGTTCATTCTTTCCCTATTTCATAATTCCTTTGACACCTAAAGAACAGTGAGGTAAGGATGGACTAGTGGATGGGGAAGGCCTATGAGGGAGTCTTCACCACAGGGTTTGTCCCCCGATGCATATGGCATTCGGTTCTTCCCTGGGCTCCTCACTGGTCTGTGTCCTATCCTATCCCTGTAGGTGGGGGAACAACTTTACAGTGTGACACATGAGTCCAGGTTTTCCTTCCCTGACACAATACTGCAGCTGCTGTAATCAACATCACTTGATGTGGTCCGTGCCACTTAACACAATCTTGTGTCATTTCTCCTTCATCCTCTAACAAAACTTCAGTCATTGCAGACATCATACATGAGGATGGGTTCGTGACTGGTGCATGCTGTAAAACAATGTTCGGGGCTGTGAGAATTGCTAACCAATTTCCCCAACGAGAGGAAGTGACAGAAGTGACTTTTGCTTGATTCATTAGTGCGGACACTGAGTGAGGGCATCTTACGTTTACAGTCTGTCCTAACACCATTCCTGATGAAGCCTGAAGCGCTAGATGCCTGTTACCAGAATAGTAATGAATTGGGCCAAATTGTACATCTATGGGTGGGGTTTCATACAAAACAGAATCTTCACCTATTACGCCAGTTAAAGAAAATGTGGTTTTCTTGTACGGGATGTCTAAACCTTTAGCCAATTTTGTAGGAATTACTGTAATTTCTGTACCTGTATCAAGCAAAAAATCAATCTCTTTCTCTTGTATGCTACCTTTCACAAAAATTATTTTGTCATTATGATGGATTACAGGGGAAAGGTAGCTACTCACAGCCCCAACAATTAGTTTTTTTCCTGGTCTTTTTGTGCTCTTAGAAGAGCCTGAACGAGCTGTCCTAAAGTTTCAGTGGACACTTGCGGAACTGCTTCAGGGTTGTAAACGGGCTGAGGAGGAGCAGAATTATGCATAGCATTTATTTTTGTATCTTGCAACTTCTTCCTACACTCTTTCTCCCAATGTCCTAATTTTCCACAGTAGTGGCGTTTGCCTTCTTTTTTAGACCACCGGTTTTCTTGTTTTGCTGTGCTAAATGTAGCTGCTGCTGCTACTCTCACTTTGGCTTTAACATCAGCATCTCTTTCCCATGCAGCCAAACTGTCTAAATTACTTCTGAGAGTTCTGTTAGACCAAGTTAGATCTAGGAATGGCAAAGCGCTTTTGTATTCGGCTACAAGGCCATCTGACCAGATGCGGACTAAGGGTCCCTTGTCATCTAACACACTTTCAGAATTATCAACAATTCCACTGTAAGTTACAGCTGACTGACAAAACCTTTCAGTGTATTCACTCACAGTTTCTTCTTTCTTTTGTACACAGCTAGTAATTCTAGACCAATCTATTTTGGGTCCTAGGATATTCTTTAGGATTTTCAAAACACCTTCTCTTATATCGCTTCTACTGGCATGCTGTAGTTCAGAAGTCACTGCAGATTCAAAACTGTTGAATTCAGATTCAGTTAAAATTTGTGACATCAACTGTGTGACTTCTGTTAACGACATGTCATATAGACGCATTTTGCTGATCAATGCTCTTCTAAATTCAGAAAACTGTGTGCGTGCTGATGGTAAGCTCTGGGATAGTCTCTCTATATCTTTAGGTCCAAGCGCTTTTGCGACAGTTTGTATTTGGACAACAGAAGAGTTGGTAGAAACACTTTCAGTTCCCTCAATTCCCTGTGATCTTTTCCTAGCACCACACACATTGACTGAATTTACAGGCACATCAGTTACTGATTGGAGAGCTACATCTGTTTCAAAGAATGCTTGTAAGTCAGGGTAAATGTTATCTGGCTGACTAACTTTTTCTACATCAGTTTTTTCTATGGCTTTGTTGCGGTTCAATTTCTTGGTCAAAGAGGAAACTCTAGCACGTAGCTCTTTGTTCTCTTTCTCTAGCTCTGAGTTACGCTGAGACTGTTGTGTAGCTAGTGCTAAACCGAATTCTCTGTGGCAGCAGATAATGCCTTTCACATTGTTCTTGCGAATACTTGCTCCTAATACCTTTTTACACTCATCTACCGACCAAGTCTTGTCTGGATGAATCTCATATTTCTGAGTTAGTTCTTGTCTAATTTTCTCAGTGACTATTAGGTTCATTTGTACTCCTAACAGTGATTTGAATTCGCTATCTGACCACAAAGGAGTCGCAAGACCACCTTTTTCAGTTGTGGGGATCAGTCTAGCATTTTTTCTAAACATTTTGTGAGTTTCTTTGTTACCACACAATCAAAAACACTAAAACTTCTCTGATCAACAGAGGGTACACTTGTTAACACAATTCAACTATTGTTAACCTTCTTTGACCCAAGCAAAGGATAACACAAATTACTAGCACTTTATGCTAATCTTCTCTGTCTAAAAACAGAGGGTAACAAATATTCTTCTCTGCAGATACAGAGGATAAACAAAATATTAGCCTTTTATGCTAATCTTCCCTGCCTGAACAGAGGATAACCAATTCTTCCCTGTCGAAACAGAGGATAACCAATATTAACACGTAATGCTAATCTTCTCTAAAAAGACAATTTTAGAGGATAACTTAGTTAACCAAACCCTACAGCTGTCTGTTAACTCTTCTCTGACGGTGCAGAGGATAACACATTTGTACTGGTCTTAAAGGTTCTTTTGGATAGAGTGGCACTCACCAAATCGTTGGATGTACGGAAAGATTCCGTCTGGAACTCAGTCAGAAAAGTTCATTCTTTGTTGAGATCTTTGTTGAGCTTGAAGTTTCAAGATTCCGTCTGGAACTCAGTCAGAAAAGTGAATTCTTTGTTGAGATCTTTGTTGAGCTTGAAGTTTCAAGATTCAGGTGAGTAGCTCTATCCGGGTCACGGCACCAAAACTGTTGTGAACTTTTTCTTCGTCGTCGAAGCAGAGACCAGGAGACGTTGGGATATCTTTTAAGCAGAAATTACTCTTTATTGAGAACTTGCTGTTGCATCGCTGTAGTCATCCAAGTCTGACTCTATAACTCCAATAGGGTTTTATACCTTTCAAGGGTGAGGGGACTTGATTATACATAGAGGTGGAGACACTCTGAAACAAAGCATGTAAATGAGGTACAGGAGTCACCTCGTTAAAGGAAATTCCCCAGCCCTGATCTCATCAGCATAACTGTGATTCGCAACTAATCTAATCAGCCGGACTATTTAACGACTGGGTCAGGGGCTCCAAGAGTCATTTAAAGACAAAAGGTGATAGTCTCAGCAATCCGACTAATTTAACTTACAATAGTGAGATCAGGACAGGCAGGAATCTCCTGTTGGAAAGCCTGACAGGCAGGTCTATGACATTCATTTATACCTCAAATAGTAAATTCAATCTACTAAACTTTCTCAGTTTATAACCTAATGTATTGGAACCTAAATTAAACATTTAATAAATTTGTAATACAACAGGCCCACAACCGCAAAGACCTGCAAAGGGTGGTGCGAACTGCCAGAAACATCATCGGAGGTGAGCTTCCCTCCCTCCAGGACATCTATAACAGGCGGCGTGTGAAAAAAGCTCGGAGGATCATCAGAGACTCCAGCCACCCGAGTCATGGGCTGCTCTCACTGCTACCATCAGGCAGGTGGTATCGCAGCATCAGGACCCGCACCAGCCGACTACATGACAGCTTCTTCCCCCAAGCAATCAGACTTTTAAACACTTGATCTCTCACGATCAATATTCAGCACTGCACTTTATTAATCATCATCTTGTATCACACACTGGACTGTCAAATATATTCTCCCCAATTCAATGACTATATATATTTTTATATACCCTTACCCTTATTTTTAATTTTTATTGTATGTGTATTCTATATTTTGTGTATTGTTTACTGTATATTGTATATTGTGTTGTGTAAATATGTTGTTTATTGTAATTGGTACTGCTATGTTATTCAGAACTGCACACAAGACTTTCACCTACTGTTGCACTTGTGTACACAGTAGTGTGACAATAAAGTGATTTGATTTGATTTGATTTGAAATACGGGACGATCCCATATTTTACGGGATGGGTGGCAACCCTAAATACACCTGGTAATGTCCAACCGGGAGTAAGACTCTGTTCTCCATTCATAGCTCGGGCGAAAATAGTTCAGCTACATCCAATCCAGCAAAAGATGACTAACTTAGATGCACTACGTGTCTTTTACTTGAAGCTTTGTTAGGTTCACAATAACCAACAGTGCACTTGTAAGAAAGCTACTAAATTAAAACTTACCACTGTGAAACATCCTGCTCAAGTCGTGCTTGCGAAGGTGGTTAGAGTTGTTCATAATCGGACTCGGGCTAGAGCTGGTATAGCAAAAACCTACGCCACTGTTACCATATTTACAGTAGTGTTTACGGAGCTGCTCAGGAAGACTGGGGAGCTGAAACTCGAGCTGTGTCTGAAATCGCCCACTCGTTCACTCATTCACTAATTCCTATAAAGTGAATGGCAGTGAGTGCACTATATTTCAGCAATGAGTCAATGAAATGAATGAGCGATTTCAGACGTTGACTTAAATTCACCTTCAGAGAGCACTCAGGAACATTTCACCGGTGTGGTTTCAATTTATCACCCTGTAATCACACATACATACACACATACACTCATACATACACTTTTATAATATGCAATTAAATGTTTTACTGTGCATACCCCTGGCATTCTGTATTTTTTTTTTCATGAATAAAAATGGTATCATAATACAATTAAACTTTTGATGATAAAGAGAAAATACTTCAACTTGTCATGTTTATGTACATTTTATTTTTCATAAAAATATAATAGTTATATAACTGTTTACTCTGTGTCAATAAAGAAAAAAAGAATGAAAACGCTACTGTTGTCAACGCCACCCATCATTAAGAAGTTATTAAGACAATATACATTCAGCTGTAAACTAAATAACTGAAGAATAGATCCACTGAATTTTTTTTACAGGATATTTAAAATCTTAGACTTCAGTTTCTAGTTTATAGTTGAATGTATTTTGTCTACATAAGATAAACTAATAAAAGATAGTGTTCAAAGTTGGTCCTGACAGCAGTGTATTCACTGCTGTCAGTAGATAATTTGTGTTTCCCCGTCTGTCGCTCTCTCGACATTGTGTTGGAGAAGCGACACTAGGGGTCTCTCTTGAGCGCCGAATATGCCTCTGATCTATGAAAAAAGGCCAATGAGAAGTTGGCAGACAGTATTTGCATACCCCGCCCCCGGACATACCGGTATAAAGGTGAGGAAATACGTCGAGTTCATTCAGAAATTTCCTTCGGAGCTGATGGTTGTGCATGCTGTTTGCTACAAGTCACACATTCCTCTGACGCTCTGCATGCTGTTGGATTGACGGCGCATTACAGCGGCTTTCGCCTTCCTTGCACGCAGTGCAGTTTGCCCCTGGGCGCTTCGACAGCGCAGAGAAAAACTCTAAAAGAGTTATTAAAAGAGTGATTTTCATTAAAAGAGCAATACACAGCGGCGTTGAACGTCCTTTTCAGGACGTGTCTTTTTAAAGATGCCTTTCCGACCCTGTGTAGTTCCTGGATGCGGTAGAGTGCTCTCCGCTTCAGACGGCCACAGGCGTTGTCTCATGTGTCTGGGCAGCGATCACACCGAGGCTGCGTTTGTGTATGCGAATAAAGTAGTTACATATGATAAATAATATATGTGAACAATCCAACAAATTATCATTTGCTACGTGAAATCTCGACCGTAAAAATGACCCTTGCTAGTTATGAGTAAGAAATTGCACTAAGCAGAGTTAGTGGCCAATCATAAATTAATCCATCAATATGTGTAATTTTACATTATATCTTATAAAGATGTATTTTTTATTAATAAAATAGTTACTTACATTTGTAAAAGTTGCTGCCTACGGTGTTTGCGTTCGCCTTTTGCAATTTTTTTTTTGCACTCTCCACCTTGAATTATGGGAAATAGGGGTCAGAGAGTGTACATCGTATGTATTGTGGGTAAGAATGTGTGAACAAACGTAGGGAACGAGTTGTAGGGAATGCATTCGGACACCACTACAAAATGGCTGACACCCATAATAGTGCACTATTTAGTGGATAATACATTTCCGAAACACACTCTACGCGGTTGACCAATCACAACAGACTAGGCCAGCTGACCAATCAGAGCAGACTGTGCTTTTCGGAAAGGGTGGCGTTTCAATCAGAGTATAAAGAGAGGGAGAAAAATAATGTGTTGTTGAACATTAAAGCATGACGATCTATTCAAGTAGACGCCCAAAATAAAATTATGAACCTGTAAATTAGCATAATATGGGCTCTTTAAGTGTTCCATTTGAGACAATAATACACTGTGAAAATTCATACATTGCTGAGTGCATAGTACATTTTGTAAGTTCATAGTGTGTCGCTTGGGACACAGCTAACACACTGTATCCGGAAAGTATTCACAGCGCTTCACTTTTCCCACATTTTGTTATGTTACAGCCTTATTCCAAAATTGATTAAATTCATTATTTTTCTCAAAATTCTACAAACTATACCCCATAATGACAACGTGAAAAAATTTTGTTTGATATCTTTGCAAATGTATAAAAAAATAAATAAATAAATAAATAAAAATCACATGTACATTCAGGTCCATAAATATTGGGACATCGACACAATTCTAATCTTTTTGGCTCCATACACCACCACAATGGATTTGAAATGAAACGAACAAGATGTGCTTTAACTGCAGACTTTCAGGAAGTATCTATGTTAAATATGAGTTTGTAAATATTTTAGAATTTGTTAATTTTGAATCTCATCATGTAATTTTGCCGGTTGTAGTGTGTTATTAGTGATGTTCATTTTGGATTTAATTTATAATTTTAGTTGTTGGTAGTGGAGGAATGTCTCGGGTTACGTAGTGTAACCCTTGTTCCCTGAAAAAAGTGGAACGAGATGCTACGCTGAGAAAAGTGCTTTGGGAACAATCCTACATTGTGACCAGCTGTGAATATGTGTGTAACACGTCAATGAACATTGACCGGAATTTATAGCCTTGGCTGGTGAGATCATTAGATGCACCTGTGGCCAGGATATAAATAGACGCGTCACCAGCATGTCGTCAGATATATTTTTTTCTGAAGAGCAGTCCTGGGACATCCCAGTGCGGCAAAGAAGTGCAGCATCTCATTACGCTTTTTTCAGGGAACAAGGGTTAAACAATGTAACCCGAGACATTCCCTTTACAAAAAGCTTCACTAGGATGCTGCGCTGAGAAAAGCGATTTGGGAACGAGAATACCCACGCTGCCGCACTGAGGCTGTCCGGACCCCTACGGTTGTGAAGTGTGCTCACAAGAACGCGAGAGGTCTCAGACATGAGCTTGAGATGTCGACTCAAGGACATAAGAGCCCGGAGTAGCATGAACATCCAAACTATGAAATCTGAAGAATGTGTGCAGAGAGGACCAGCCTTCCACATCACAAACTTGCTGCAGAGGGACCCCTCTAGCCAAGGTTTTAGAGGAGGCGACCCCTCTGGTGGAGTGAGCCCTGACACCTACTGGCGAAGCTTGACCGCGCGCCTCATAGGCCAGGGCAATAGCATCCCTCACCCAATGTGACAAAGTCTGCTTGAAGGGCACAGACTGGACAAAGTCTCTGAAGTCTTTCCTGCTCCGGCGTTACAAACGGCGGGGAGCAGAAAGCTTCAAGAGTGACATGATGTAATGTCGAGAAAGGCACCTTAGGAAGGTAGTCAGGATGAGGGCGCAAAATTGCTTTAGCCATACCTGGGGCAAATTCTAAACAGGCCAGCAAAACAGACAGAGCCTGTAGATCCCCAATCCTCTTCAGAGAGGTAATGCCATAACAAAAACCATCTTGAGAGTCAGAAGTCTGTCAGACGCTGACTCTATAGGTTCAAAGGGAGTCTCAACCAGACCCTCAAGGACTATTGCTAAGTCCTACGAATAGGTTCTGGCCCTAGCAGTAGGCCACAGTCGCATGGCTCCATGAATGATGTGAGCGAGTAGAGGATGCCTCCTAAAGGGCACCCCGTCCATCAGGGTGTGGCAAGCCAAAATAGTTGGCCACATAGACCCTGAGAGAGGCGAGGCATGTGCCTGCTGACAGTTCTTCCTGCAGAAAGTCCAGAACTGAAGCAATCTGGCAGTTAACTGGTTCTGCATTATGAACTTTTAGTAGAGGAAACACATACAGATGCATACTGGGCCATATATGCGCCACCGCGTCCAGCCCCAGGGGAAGTAGAGGAGACATTGCGCTGTTCATAGAGGCGAAGAGGTCCTCTTCTGCCCTGTAAAATCTTATCCAGATTTGTTCCAAGTGGAGGGAGCCCTAGCACTTAAAATGGTCTCGATAACCTCAGGAGAAAGCCCTGTGTCCCTCAGTTGTTACCCCTCAGGGGCCAAGCATGAAGGTTTCACAATTCGGGTCGGGGATGAAATATTGTCCCCTGTGCCTGAGACAGAAGGTCCCTCCTGTCCAGAATCGCCCAAGGCGAGCCGTCGAGGAGAGACCTTATCTCCGAGAACCATAACCTGTTCGGCCAGCGCGGCGCTATCGGTAAGAGGCAAGTCCCTTGCTGGCGAACTCTGGCCAAGACTCCCGGGAGCAGAGATACCGGGAGGAAATCATACAGGCGCCTTCTGGGCCATGTATGTCCCATTGCGTCCAGACCCCAGGTGGGGGGATGGGTTACTCAGAGAGAAGTAGAGGGGTAATTGCGATGTCTGTTAGGAGACGAAGAGGTCCACTTCTGCTCTTGTAAAATCTCAACCAGATTTGTTCACTACCTCGGGGTGGAGTTTCCACTCCCCAGTCGGTATTTTCTGTCTGGACAGTAAATCTGCTCCCATTCAGGCATCCAGGGATATAAGCTGCTCTGATTAACAGGAGCTTGCCCTGGGCCCAAAAGAGAATCTGCCGTGCCAGTCTGTTGAGCTGGCATGAACGTAGACCTCCTTGATGGTTTATGTAAGAGACTACCGCTGTGTTGTCCACCCACACCAAGACATGACGAAAGTATTTCAGGGCCAGAAATACAGCCATCAACTCGAGACAGTTAATGTGACAATCAAGCTGACAACCCTCCCATTCCCCTTGAGCTGGATGACCACTTAAGGCCGCTACCCAGCCCATCAGGGAGGAGTCTGTCATTAGCAACCTGTGACGACAAGACGCACCTAGAGTGGGACCCAAGGTAAGAAACCGGGGTCTGAATCACATAGAAAGGGAACGAAGCGCACGCGAACCCTTATTTGCCTTAAGGGACTGGCCCTTGGATGAGATCCCCTGGCTTTAGCCACAGCTGAAACGGTCTCATGTGCAGAAGGCCCAAAGGGATCACCATGGACGCAGATGCCATGAGACCTAGTATTTGTTGATACTGATGAACCGTACAACCTTGACCTAGCCTGACTTTGCTCAGCGTGTTCTGAATGGACATGATTCGAGCGGGAGACAATTGTGCCTGCATCGTGATCGAATTCCATATAACCCCCAAATAAGTAATTTCCTGAGTGGGAGAGGGAACGCTCTTTTTGACGTTGAGTCTCAGACCCAGAGAAACCAGATGAGCTAAGACGATATCCCTGTGCTGAACTGCCAGTTCTTGGAACTGCGCTAGGATCAGCCAGTCATCTATGTAATTCAGAATGTGGATTCCCCGGAGTCGTAAAGGAGCCAGTGCTGCATCCATGCATTTTGTGCCTATACCCTATACTGGAAGGCTTCACCCCCGAAAGCAAACCTCAGGAACTTCCTGTGCTGTGGCAGAATTTCGACATGAAGATATGCATCCATGAGATCGATCGTGACCAGCCAAATGTGATGTTGGGCTTGTGACATGACCGTCTTGACAGTTAGCATCTTGAACTTGAACCCCCTGACCGAGCGATTCAAGCCTCGAAGATCTAAAATCGGACGGAACCCCCCACCCTTCTTGGGAACCAGGAAGTATCTGCTGTAATAGCCTGACTCTTTCTCTGGAAGGGGAACATGTTCTATGGCCCCTTTGACCTCTTTCCACAGTAGACATGCCTGCTCCGGTTTCACAGTAGTGGAAATCACGCCGCTGAAACGCGGAGGGCGGCGAGCAAATTGAATTGTGTAGCCTCTTTCTACTGTCTTCAGAACCCACATAGAAATACCTGGCAGAAGTCTTTCCCCTTCAGCTCACAATCACTTCAAACTCACCTAAGATCTGCATGTAACAAAATATCATATCTGATGTATACAAATAATGTAACTAGGCATGTTTGGTATTATTTAAAATGCTTCAGTACAACTGGTTTATTGGTCCCTTTCCCATGTTGATAAAACCAAGGGTAACAAAGTTACAAGGTCTTTGCCAAATGCTGTATAATTCTGGAGGTCTGTCCTCATTCCTGCCTGTAAGTTTATGAGGTATGTGCCCAGGACTTCCAAAACTAACCACTCCCCAAATTCCCTTTGTTAATGGTTTGGGTATTTAAGGAAATGTGACACGACAGGATGCTCTGGCAGGGGAGGTGGAGCCGGGGCTTCTTAGTCAGCTCCACATCAGGATGACGTGAGGAGTAGAGGTTCAGGTGATTTCCCAAAGGGGAGACGAAAACCTCAAGCATGCCTTTGACCAAGTGAGAGTCAGTGGTCAACAACTCCAGCAAATGATGCACTTTAATTTTCTTATTAACAAGGAATTCCATATTCCTTAACAAAGGAAGATACAACCCAGCACTTAATACCATGGAGCAGTCGGGATATGGTGTTCCAGGCGGCTCATTATAATCCCATGGCAGATCATCTAGGAGAAAGAAAAAAACTGAACCACCTAATAGCTCGTTTTTATTGGCCGGGCATTGGCGGCGATGTTCGCAGATGGTGTGCGGCATGCCACGAATGTCAGATGGTGACTCCACCCGCCACCCCAAAAGAGCCATTGCGCCCTCTTCCGCTGATCAAGGTCCCCTTCGAGAGAATTGGCATGGACCTCATAAGCGGATAGCACGCAGACATCGCTTTGTATTAGTCCTGGTTTCACGTGAAAAAACAGCTTTCTCCACACCATTCGGATTACACCAATTTGTGACACTTCCGTTCGGTTTGTTTGGGGCTATGGCCATGTTTCAGCGCCTCATGGACCAAATCCTCAGACCACATTCGGATTGCGCCGCTGCCTATTTGGATGACATCGTCATTTATAGCAATGATTGGCAGTGACATATGCTGCATTTGAGGGCGGTTCTGAGGTCACTGCGACAGGCGGGGCTCACAGCAAACCCTAAGATTTGTGTTATTGGGTGGGTGGAGGTATCTGATTTTCCACTTGGGCCATTGGCAGGTGCATCCCCAAATTGGCAAGATGGCGGAGATTGCGAACTGCCCGAGGCCGAAGACCAAAAAGGGGGTGAGACAGTTCCTGGGGCTGGCTGGCTTTTTGTGCCTAACTATTTGGACATCACCAGACTGATCTCAGTAAAAAGGGAGCTCCAGACCCGGTCCAGTGGATGGAGCAGTGCCAACAGGTGTTTACACATGCTTTTACATGCACCTAATTTCTCTCTCCCTTTGTATTACAGACAGATGATTCAGACAGGGGGCTGGAGGCCATCCTCTCGTAGATGGTGGAAGGGGAGGGGAGCCCGGTACTGTACATCAGCCACAAGCTCTCCTTGAGGGAAACAAAGTACAGCAAATCAAATCAAATCAAATCACTTTATTGTCACACTACCATGTACACAAGTGCAACAGTAGGTGAAATTCTTGTGTGCAGTTCCGAGCAACATAGCAGTCATGACAGTGACGAGACACAACACAATTTACATATCAAATGTACACATACTTACACAACACAATAATTATATACAATGTACAGTAGACAATACACACAATATAGAATACACAATATACAATAAGTAAGAGTATATGAAATATATATAGTAGTTGTATTGAGGAGAATATGTTGACAGTCCAGTGTGAGATTATAGATGAATAAAGTGCAGTGCTAATTATTGATCCTGATAGATCAAGTGTTCAACAGTCTGATTGCTTGGGGGAAGAAGCTGTCATGTAGTCGGCTGGTGCGGGTCCTGATGCTGCGATACCACCTGCCTGATGGTAGCAGAGAGAACAGACATGACTAGGGTGGCTGGAGTCTCTGATGATCCTCCAAGCTTTTTTCATACACCACCTTGTATATATGTCCTGGAGGGAGGGAAGCTCACCTCTGATGATGTTTCTGTCAGTTCGCACCACCCTTTGAAGGGCTTTGCAGTTGTGGGCGGTGCTATTGCCATACCAGGCGGTGATGCAGCCAGTTAGGATGCTCTCTACGGTACTAGTGTAGAACCATGTGAGGATGTGCTGGTTCATTCCAAACTTCCTCAGCCGTCTCAGGAAGAAGAGGCGCTGGTGAGCCCTCTTCACAATGGCCTCAGTGTGGACGGACCTTGTGAGTTCCTCAGTAATGTGGACACCGAGGAACTTGAAACTGCTGACTCTCTCTACCGGTGCTCCGTTAATGGTGATGGGGCTGTGTTCTCCGTCTTTCTTCCTGAAGTCCACTACAAGCTCCTTGGTTTTACTGACGTTGAGGGAGAGGTTGTGCTCCTGACACCAGCGTGTCAGAGTGTGCACCTCCACTCTGTAGGCTCTTTCATCATTGTCAGTGATCAGACCTACCACCGTCGTATCGTCAGCAAACTTAATGATGGTATTGGAGCTATGTGTTGCCACACAGTCATGTGTGTATAGTGAATACAGGAGTGTGCTGAGAACACAGCCCTGCGGGGCTCCAGTGTTGAGGGTCAGTGATGAGGAGGTGTTGCTGCCCATTCTAACCACCTGACGTCTGCCTGACAGGAAATCCAGTATCCAGCTGCACAGCGAGCTGTTTAAGCCCAGAGCCCGGAGTTTCTCATCAAGCTTGGAGGGCACTATGGTGTTGAATGCTGAGCTGTAGTCTACAAACAGCATTTTCACATATGTGTTCCTTTTTTCCAGATGGGAGAGCAGTGTGTATTGTAGATGCAATGACATCATCAGTGGAGCGGTTGTTGCGGTAGGCAAACTGCAATGGGTCCAAAGAGGTGGGCAGAACAGAGCACATGTAATCTCTGATTAACCTCTGGAAGCATTTGCTGATGATGGGGGTCAGAGCAACAGGACGCCAGTCATTTAATCAAGTTATTATAGCTTGCTTCGGTACAGGCACAATGGTTGATGTTTTGAAGCATGTGGGGACTACAGACAGGGAGAGGGACAGATTGAAAATGTCAGTAAAAACACCAGCCAGTTGGTTCGTGCATGCTCTGATGACGCGGCCCGGAATGCCGTCTGGACCCGCGGCTTTACGGATGTTCACCCGTCGTAAGGATCGGGTTACATCCACAACAGAGACGGAGAGTGAACCAACCTCTGTAGCGTCAGCCGCGAGTGCTCTCTCCGTGAGGGCGGTGTTATTGTCCTCGAAACGAGCATAAAATGTATTAAGTTCGTCCGGGAGAGATGCAGCGGTGTTCATGGCGGAGTCTTTATTCCGTTTGTAGTCCGTGATGGTGTTAATTCCCTGCCACATACTTCTGGAGTCAGTGGTGTTGAACTGACCTTCAAGTTTGTGCCTGTACTGGCGTTTGGCTGCACTGATAGTTTTACGGAGGGCATAACTGGCTTGTTTACGCTCCTCCGTGTTAGAAGAATTAAAAGCGGAGGTCCGCGCAGTGAGTGCCGAGAACATCGCCGTTAACCCATGGTTTCTGGTTGGGGTACATCCGTATTGTTTTGGTCGGAACAACGTCCTCTATGCACTTCCTGATGAAACACGTTACACTGTCAGCGTAAACCTCGATGTCGTCATCAGAGGCGGACCGGAACATCTCCCAGTCCGCGTGATCAAAACAGTCTTGTAGCGCAGAGTCTGATTGGTCCGACCAGCACTGGATCGTTCTGAGGGTGGGTGCTTCCCGTTTCAGTTTCTGCCTGTAAGCGGGCAAAAGCAGAACAGAAGCGTGGTCCGATTTGCCAAATGGGGGGCGGGGGAGGGATTTGTAGCCATCCCGGAAAGGAGAGTAACAATGGTCTAAAACCCGGTCCTCTCATGTGTTGATGGTATTTTGGAGCGATTGTTTTGAAGTTGGCTTTGTTAAAGTCCCCGGTAACAATGAACGCAGCCTCAGGGTGCGCGGTTTCCTGCTCACTTATACTCCCATACAGTAATCCCATATAGAAAAGGAGTGTCTGGCCAGCAAGTGGGCAGTCCTCACTCTCCGTTATACCTGCTGGGGCAGGCCTTCACTCTCTGCTCAGATCACACCCCACTCCAATGGCTCACCTGCATGAAGAACACCAATGTGCGGATCACCCTGTGGTATCTGGCACTCCAGCCCTTTAAATTTAAGCTGGCCCACAGACTGGTAGCATAGATGGCTGTCGATGACTTCCTGTGGGGGGGAGTGGTAGGCAGTCCAGTCTCCCCGGCCTAAGTCAGGCGATGGGGATATGTGGGAGCAGGGGTGTGGTCCAGCAGAGAGAGAGAGAGCAGTAAGGGTGCATACACCTGCATTCACTATGCCACTATGAAGACCTAGAGCGCATTGGGAATTGGGCATACCAATTGGGGAGAAAAGGGAAGGTCACAGTTATAAAAACTTAGGACACTAAAGAGACCTTTCTACTGACTCTGAAAAACACAAAAAAAAGATGCCCAGGGTCCCTACTCATCTGCATGAATGTGCCTTAGGCATGCTGCATGGAGGCATGAGACCGGCAGATGTGGCCAGGGCAATAAATTGCAATGTCCGTACTGTGAGACACCTAAGACAGTGCTACAGGGTGACAGGAAGGACTGCTGATCATCGTCGCAGTGGCAGACCATGTGTAACAACACCTGCACATCTGAATATCACATCTATGGGACAGGTACAGGATGGCAACATGAACTATCCGAGTTACACCAGGAATGCACAATCCCTCCATCAGTGCTGAGACTGTCCGCAATAGGCTGAGAGAGGCTGGACTGAGGGCTTGTAGGCCTGTTGTAAGGCAGGTCCTTACCACACATCACCGGCAACAACGTCGCCTATGGGCACAAACCCACCTTCGCTGGACCAGACAGGACTTGCCAAAAGTGACCTTCACGAGTCACAGTCACCAGGGGTTATTGTCGCACTCGTGTTTTTTCGTAGAAGGAATGAACATTACACCGAGGCCTGTACCCTGTGCCTGTACTGGAGCGGGATGGATTTGGTGGTAGAGGGTCCATCATGGTCTAGGGCAGTGTGTCACAGTATCATCAGACTGAGCTTGTTGTCATGGCAGGCAATCTCAACGCTGTGCATTACAGGAAAGACATCCTCCTCCCTCATGTATCCTGCAGGCTCATCCTAACATGACGCTCCAGCATGACATTAGCCATATTGCTCATTCTATTCATGATTTCCCGCAAGACAGGAAAGTCAGTGTTTTGCCATGGCCAGCGAAGAGCCCAGATCTCAGTCCCATTGAGCATGTCTGGGACCTGTTGGATCGGAAGGTGAGGGCTAGGGCCAATCCCCCCAGAAATGTCCGGGAACTTGCAAGTGCCTTAGTGGAAGAATGGTGTAAAATCTCATTGCAAGAACTGGCAAATCTGGTGCAGTCCAAGAGGAGGAGATGCACTTAATACTAATGCATCTGGTGGCCACACCAGATACTGACTGTTACTTTGGATTTTGACCCCCCCCCTTGTTCAGGGACACATTATTCTATTTCGGTTAGTCACATGTCTGTGAAACTTGTTCAGTTTATGTCTTAGTTGTTGAATCTTTTTGTTAAGTTTGATGAAAATAAAAGCAGATGAATGTGAGAGGATATTTAGTTTTTGCTGTGTTTATTCATTTATATATCTGAAAGAGTCGCTTACAAGTTTGTGTCTTTCCTAAAGATGTTTTTCCGTAATTGTTCCTTGTGTGAGAGGCACATTCCGCTGTCAGACCAGCATGAGAGCTCATGGAGATCTCATGGAGACAGACTACCCTCACTGTGAGTGCAAGAGTCTCAAGATGCTTCGCTCGTGAATTGCCCTCGTTCTGAGGGATGATTCAGCCCTCTCCCACCCCCCTCTTCTGTTATACCCGAGGATTCACACAAGGAGGCACAGCAGTTCACAAGGTCGAATTTGGATGAGTTTGAGGTGGACCTCATGCTGGCAAACACCCTGCAAGCCCCTCAATCTCCACGTGATGTGTCTTTGCCGATATGTTATGTGCAAGATGAGCTTCGGCCCTCTAAAAGAGCATGCGGCTGTGTCTCGTTCGGCGGTTCTGACACTGAGGATGATAATGATGATGCCATGTCTCTCGCTGCATCAGGCAAGTAGTCAGTGAATGATGCTGCCACCCCTTCCCACAGCAAGGGCGAGGAACAGGCACACGGCACTGACATGGAGATGCTCCACATCCTCACAAGGGCAGTCAAAGAGCTCAACATCGAGTGGTCTCCCCCAGTAAAACCTGAACAGTCTCGCCTTAATGAATGGTTCCTGTAGTCTGGACGCTGTCAAGTGGCCCTATACTTCCCCGAAGTTCATAATGAACTGTTTAAATCCTGGCGTGCACCCTTCTCAGCATGCTCACGCAGTGATGACATCTTCTCTAATGTGGATCACGGGGAAGAGAACGATTATGCCCAACTACCCCCTGTGGAGGAGGCGGTAGCGGCACTGCTCTGCCCAGCGAGTAACAGGCCGTGGAAATCACACCCCATACAGCCGCGTCGACAAACATCCACACTAGCTGGAAAAGCTTACTCGGCAGCAGGACAGGCTGGATCAGCATTCCACACAATGCTGGTGCTCCAAGTATTTCAGGCCAAGCTCCTCAAGCAAATGGACAAGCTAGGCTTCGATCCAGAGACCGTGACAAACTTAGCATTGCGTGCCACAAAAGTCAATGCGCAGGTCATCAGCAAGTCCAAGTTTTGGGAGTCCGCCTCGACTCTGCGAGCAGGCGTGTGCATTCAGGCCATTCAGCAGTGTCTGTCTCAATTAAGATCAAGGAGAACACTTCCACTGAAGCTGTTTCAAAAAGTATTGGGGTTTATGGCGACAGCATCTGGTGTCATTCCATTAGGTCTCTTACACATGAGAACTCTTTAGTGCTGGCTCAAGCGCCATGTGCCACAACCTGCTTGGTGCCATGGGTGCATGCGCATCACTTTATCCCACCACTGTATAGCTGCTTTAGCACCTTGGACAGCTCCTGCCTTTTACCAGTGAGGTGTCGCACTGGGGCAGATTGTCAGATGGAATGTTGTGACTACTGATGCTTCCAACACAGATTGGGGTGTGTGTGATAGACACCTGACTTTCGGCACCTATACAGGGGCGAAGAAAGCGTGGCAGATCAACCACTTAGAGGTATCGGCTGTATTCCTAGCCTTAAAGGCTTTGTAATCAGAAATAGCAAACTGTTATGTCTGGGTTCGCTCAGACAACGTGACAGTTGTGGCATATATAAACCGCCAAGGCGGAATTCATTCACCGCCACTGTTGAGACTGATGCGTCACATATCGGGCGAATGGAGACTTCATCCTTAAACTGTATTGAGGGTTTGAAATCTATCTATTTTCCTCAGTGGGGAACACTTACTGTCCCCTCTCGTACTCAAAGTCCCAAGCCCCACTGGGAGTGGATGCAATGACCCACAAAAGGCTGGCAAAAAAATGCAAATATGCATTTCCCTGGTGTGCCCGTTTCAATCTGTCACATGCAAAGTTTGAGAGGACAAGGAAATTACTCTATTGGTTGTGACAAAATGGCCCAACCAGCCATGGTTTCCGGAAATAAAAGAGATGCTGTACAGCTCGACATCAGAAATACAGCTGAAGAGGGATCTCCTCAGGCGCAAGGCACAATCTGGCATCCCCAGCCCAAGCTGTGGATCTTGCATGTGTGGCCCCTGAACGGAGTGCGCTAAACACACCAGAACTGACGTGTTCAGGCATGAACACCATTTTACAGGCCATAACACAACCACAGGATATAACTTTAGATCTAAAAGCTCAAACAGGGCCCCCTTTGAGCCTTTGGAATCAAATTTGGACTTTGATTTGTGCATGCTGTCTCTGGTCTTAGTAAAATGGATCGTGACCTGCATGAACTATCAATCGTCAATTCATGTCTGGAGTGTGGCTCTGGTCTTTCAAAAGCCACAATCAAACTCAGAAAAGGCTATGTACCTTAGGTTCTAAGCACAGCCTTCAGAGTGCAGGTGCTTCACCTTCAGGCCTTCTTCCCTCCATTTAATTCAGATGAGGAACAATTGTTGCATTTGTTATGCCCTGTGCGGGCACTACACTAGTGCATTGAGCGAACCCACCAGTTCAGACTGTCTGATTAGCTCTTTGAATGCTATGGCGATGCATGAAAGAAATGTCCATCTCCAATCAAAGACGTTCACTGGATTGTTGATTCAGTTGCCTGGCTAATGAGTCACAGTTTGCAATTGGTGTTAAAGCACACTCAACTAGAGGCATTGCCTCCTCATGGACGAATGGTGTGTCAACACATATTTTGCAGCAGGATGGTCTGCTCAAAACACATTCTTAAGGTTTTACAACCTAGATGTAACGTCTCTCTCTTCACAAGTCCTCTCTATTTAGAGCGCTTGCTATTTCACTGGCCATATATTCATTTATGTTCCTCCCTTTAAGACAAGCTCCCCATCTTTTTACACAACCGCCCACATTAAGGCCATTGTAATTTACCATAAGTCACATACACTTACATTATAATTAAACTCCCTTCCCAACTAGGTTCATGAAGGAGTTCATTCATACTAAATGACTATAGTTCATATATTCATTCTGAGTGCTCCCTTCCTGGCTGAACATGAGTGTCACTCACTGCAGCATACTCATGTCAGTCACCATCCCACAAGACTGCGGCATCATGTTTCCTTTCTGGGAGGTTTTGTCTTGTAGTGCGGCGTGATGGGATTCTGTTCCCCATATAGGTTAATCAGTGCAATGTCAAGTGTATTTAGTCACAAGGGAATGTCTCAGTTCCCCTTCTGTCGCTCTCTCCACGTTGTGTCAGAGAAGCGACACTAGGGGTCTCTCTTGAGCGCCGATATCCACCTCTGATCTATGAAAAAAGGCCAATGAGAAGTTGGCCGCCGGTATTTGCATATCCTGCCCCCAGACATACGGGTATTTAAGCGGCGCAAATACGGGAGTTCATTCAGAAAATTTCTTCTGAGCCGATGGTCGTGTCTGCAGTTGCTGCGTGTTACACACCGAGTTCCTGTCATTCCTCTGCTGCATGCTGTTGGATTCTACGGCGCACAACAGTGGCTTTCTGCTATTTGCACGGCTGTGCATTCCTGCCCCTGGGTGCTTCGACAGTTGCAGATTAAAAAGAACTCTCACGAGTCCTTTTTTTCATAAAAGAGTGATTGTATTTAAAAGAGTAATTTCCTCTAAAAGAGCAAAACACAGCGCCGTTGAACATCCTTTTAAGGACGCATCTTTATAAAGATGCCTTTCCGCCCCTGTGTTGTTCCTGGATGCGGTAGAGTGCTCTTCCGCTTCAGATGGCCACAGGAGTTGTCTCGTGTGTCTGGGTAGCGATCACTCTGAGGCTGTGTTTGTGGATGGTACATGTTCTCACTGCGAGAACATGACCATGACAATGTTGCGGTCGCGGCTCGCTTACAACCGTAAGCAAGCCACTCCAGCCGCCCCCCCGCATTGCTCCTTCTTCCCACAGGATTGAGGATGATGCGGTTGGCGATGGAGGCGATTTGGGGATGGCAGCGGGTGCAGCTCCGCCGGGTACGCCCCCTCGGACCACCCGGACCCCGGCACGCTCGTTGACTCCCGTCCGTGCTCGAGGCAACGGCGACTCGCCTTACAGGCAGTCCGCCTACCCTCCTGACACAGATGAGCTCGCCGCGGCATTAGAGGACAGGGTATCTGATGCTGAGGACTCCCCTGGGCTGCCGCTTTCGGGCCTGCACGCCCAGGCTGAGGCCGATGCACAGATGACCGACATGCTTTCCTAGGCAGCCACTAGCGTGGGCTTTGATTGGAACCCTCCATCCTCCCCACAGCCATCACGGATGGACGACTGGTTCCTGGGGTCTGGACACCGCTCACAGCCTCGTCCCACCCCAGTCCCATTCTTCCCGGAAGTGCATGATGAGCTGACGTCTTCGTGGAGAGCACCCCTCTCCACTCGTCACACCGCCACCTGCTCATCAGCCCTCGCCACCCTCGACGGCAGAGCGCGCCACGGGTACATGGTGATTCCCCAGGTGGATAGGGCAGTTACGCTCCACTTATGCCCCAGAAGCCCTACCACCTGGTGGGGCCACCCTGTACTCCCTTCCCGGACCTGTAGAGCAACATCCTTGCTGACCGCAAAGGCCTACAGTGCCACCGGACGTGCCGCTTCCGCCCTGCATGCCATGGCTCTCCTGAAGGTCCATCAAGCCAAGGCACTAAGAAACATGCACGGGGGTGGTCCTGATCCCGACACGCTGCAGGAACTGCACTCAGCGATCGACCTCGCCCTGAGAGCAACGAAGGTCACAGCGCAGGCACTCAGGCAGGTGATGGCCACGCTCGTGGTCCAGGAGCGTCAACAATGGCTGAACATGGTCGAGATGCGTGAAGCAGACAAGACTCGCTTCCTCAACGCTCCTGTCTCCCAGTTTGGCCTCTTCGGCAACACCGTTGAGGAATTTGCCCAGCAGTTCTCCATGGTGAAGAAACAGACGGAGGCCATCTCTCACATCATGCCTCGCCGCAAACCTGCCGCTAAGGCTCATGCCCCGTCTGCTCGCCGAGGGCGTCCTCCTGTGGCCAGGAAACCTTCTGCTCCACCTCAACCCGGGCCCAGCTCTCGACTGTGCCCCGGCCGGCCGGTTCAGACGAGTCCAGAAGACGCCAACATCAGACCTCCTCCTCAGTCACGAACCCGCCCCCTGCCAAGGTAAGTGCTTTGAGTCTATTCTCAGCACCGGAGCCTCTTGGGTGCTTCACTGCCTCCCGACAGCGCATTACCTGTTCCGCACCGCTGCGAAGCCCTGCCGGGTACATCCAAAATACTCGTCCCTTTGGTGCTCCTAGCACGGAGTTTAGAGGCGTGACTTTCACTGCCCAGCCCGTCATGCTGGCTGCACCGGATCATTCGACTCGGTTACGCAATTCAGTTTGCCAGGCCTCCGCCCCCCTTCGTGGGCATTCATTTTTCCGCAGTACACGGCGAACATGCCCAGTCCTTGCGTGAAGAAATCACCTCCCTTCTAATCAAGGACGCGATAGAGCCTGTCCCTCCAACCGAAACGAAGAAGGGTTTCTACAGCCCTTACTTCGTTGTACCCAAGAAAGGCAGCGGCTTACGACCGATCTTGGACCTGCGAGTTTTCAATCGGACCCTGTACAAACTCCCGTTCAAAATGCTCACCCAGAAACAAATTCTATCTGGCGTCCGGCATCTAAATTGGTTCGCAGCGGTAGACCTGAAGGACGCGTACTTCCACGTCTCGATTCGCCCTCGACATCGACCCTTTCTACGGTTCGCGTTCGACGGCCAGGCGTATCAGTACAAAGTCCTCCCCTTCGGCCTGTCTCTGTCCCCTCGCGTCTTCACGAAAGTCACAGAGGCAGCTCTTGCCCCGCTCGCAGCAGTTGATGTGCGTTGGCACATCAACTGCCTAGAGCTGCTGGCTGTTTTCTTTGCCCTGAGGAAGTTTCTCCCATTAATTCGAGACAAACATGTCCTAATCAGGACAGACAGCACCACAGTGGTAGCCTACATTAATCGCCAAGGCGGAGTACGCTCCCTCCACATGTCACAGCTTGCCCATCGTCTCCTCCTTTGGAGTCAGCAGCGACTCAAGTCACTGCGCGCCACTCACATCCCTGGCAACCTCAATGTGATAGCGGATGCGCTGTCAAGACAGAGCTTGCCCGGCGGAGAGTGGAGGCTCCACCCCCAGTCGGTCCAGCTGATCTGGGACCGGTTCGGCAAGGCCCAGGTAGACCTGTTTGCCTCCCAAGAAACCTCCCACTGCCCGCTCTGGTATGCCCGGACAGAGGCTTCCCTCGGGGCAGATGCGTTGGCACACAGCTGGCCCGCGGGGCTGCGCAAGTATGCATTTCCCCAGTGAGTCTTCTTGCACAGGTGCTATGCAAGGTCAGGGAGGATGAAGAGCAAGTCATTCTGGTGGCCCCCTACAGGCCCACCCAGACTTGGTTCTCGGACCTCACGCTCCTCGCGACAGCCCCTCCCTGGCGAATTCCCCTGAGGAAGGACCTTCTTTCTCAGGGACGGGGCATGCTCTGGCACCCGCACCCAGACCTCTGGAACCTCCATGTCTGGCCCCTGGACGGGATGCGGAAGATCTAGCCGGCCTACCACCGACCGTCATAGATACTATCAACCAAGCCAGAGCCCCCTCTATCAGGCATCTTTACGCCCTAAAGTGGCGTCTGTTCGCAAACTGGTGTTCCTCCCGGGCTGAAGACCCACAGAAGTGCGCGGTTAGGTCAGTGCTCGTGTTTCTACAGGAGAGGCTGGAGAGGAGGCTGTCCCCCTCCACCCTCAAGGTGTATGTCGCCGCCATCGCGGCTCACCACGACACGATAGACGGCGAGTCTCTTGGTAAGCACGACTTAATTGTCAGGTTCCTCAAAGGTGCCCGGAGGCTAACTCCCTCCCGGCCTAACCTATTCCCCTCCTGGGATCTCTCGATCGTCCTCACAGGCCTCCAGAGACCCCCCTTCGAGCCGCTAGATTCAGCTGGACTCAGGGCCCTTTCTCTCAAGACCGCCCTGCTGATCGCACTCGCCTCCATCAAGAGGGTCGGGGACCTGCAAGTGTTCTCTGTTAGCAACACTTGTCTGGAGTTCGGTCCGGCAGACATATACGTGATCCTAAGACTGCGACCGGGCTATGTGCCCAAGGTTCCTACCACACCCTTCAGAGATCAGGTAGTGAACCTGCAAGCGCTGTCCCGGGAGGAGGCAGACCCAACCCTTTCGTTGCTGTGTCCAGTACGTGCTTTGCGTATCTATCTGGACCGCACGCAGAGCACTAGATGCTCTGAGCAGCTCTTTGTCTGCTTCGGGCGACAGCGGAAAGGGAACGCTGTCTCCAAACAGAGGCTTGCCCACTGGGTTGTCGACGCCATTTCATTGGCTTATCACACCCAGGCCGTGCACCCCCCCCCTTGCGGGTCCGAGCTCACTCCACCAGGGGTGTTGCGTCCTCATGGGCACTGGCCAGGGGCACCTCCCTAGCAGACATCTGCAGAGCAGCAGGGTGGGCAACACCTAACACTTTCTCGAGGTTTTACAATCTCCGAGTTGAGTCAGTATTGTCCCGTGTTTTCTCAGGTCCGAGCCCGTAGAACTCGGTAACATGCTGATGATCTGGCCAGGTGAATCGCTTGCGCCTAGCGCCCTTTCCCTCAGCCGAGGTAAAATAGTGCGCCTCCGTTCCCAGGAGATCCCATCTTCTGGTCGCTGGTTGACTCCTCCCTAGCCCTTTTGGGTCCGCAGTTCAGCGGAGGAACTCGCCGACCCAAGCCACTACGGGTACCCAAAAACTACCCTGTACTGGAATAGGTGCTCTGCAGGTAAGGCCTCCTGCTCGGACTCCCCCTGTGTGTACTGTCCCCTTCCGAGCGGACCCCCGTGTCTCCCTTAGGCAGTTACAGCTGCCTCGGTCGCCTTGCTGTATGCTTCCCCCCTCTACGAGGCTGGATCTACCACCGCACCAACTTTTCCACATGGGTCCTAACAGGCCATGTGATGTATTTGCCACTTTTTGCCTCCCCTGCCATGTAGGTGTGGCCTCCGCAGGGTCTTCTCCCCCTGAAAGAAGGGTTAAGACCCCCTTCCCTCAATGCGTGTAAGGGCCCCGGCTGTAGTTGCTCTATGCGAGAAACATAGAGAGAAAAGAGGCCCAGCCAGGCTGGCCATCACCTTGTTCCCCCCTCCAGGGTAACCAGAAGGACTCTGATGGCTTGAATGGGGCATTGGGGAAGGGTACGTGCAGTCTGATGCAGTTGGTCACCTTTGCACGTAGGAATACCTGCTCACTCCTGTATCAGCAGATCACGTACACGGCTCAGCGCATGGCACTTTTATAAGTGGACCCCTAGTGTACGCCTTTAACATCTTCACTGACTCCACTTTTGACTCATGTGATGTATTTCATGATTTTAAAATTCAAACGAAGTTTTGTGTGGGGAACAGACCTTCATTGCATGTTGTCAGCCACATACTGTCTAGTGAGTTTTTTTATTTCTGCAGAGCTTGACCCTTCAAAACCGAATCCTCCATTCATTCGCATTTAAATCAATTAACTCTTTATATCCATTTGGATGCAACATTTTACACTGGATAGTTTCTTGTTGTTTTTTTCTCTCTCCTTTTCTCCCCAAGATGGTATACCCAATTCCCAATGCACTCTAAGTCCTTGTGTTGGCGTAGTGACTCGCCTCAGTCCGGGTGGTGGAGGATGAATCTCAGTTGCCTCCGTTTCTGAGATGTCAATCCGCATGGTTATGAGCATGTTATCGTGGAGACATAGCACATGTGGAGGCTTCACGCTATTCTCTGCGACATCCACACACTGTAAAAAATGTCTGTAGATTTTACGGTGAAAAACTGCTAAACCATGACAGTAAAAGACCGTAAAACGATAAATGGTTTAATTCAGTTTTAGTAACAATGAAACACCGTAAATGTATTTATCAGCCAAAACCGTATTTTGGACAGTTTTTTTGGGGGAAAAATACATTACTCCACTGTAAAATACACTGGCACCGTATTTGTAACAAAAATATACCGTAATATATATACAAGCCATCACTGTAATTTTTGCATTTATTTTTTGTAAAAAATACATTTCCTCACTGTTAAATGTATTTGTAACGGAGGTATTTTTCTCTATGGGGACTTTTAGTTTGACAGGTTTTTTCTTTCTCCGGCGTATTCGCGGGAGATGAAAAAACGTCTGGGAAGAAGAAGAGTGAGCAGTGTTACGAGGCAACTCGTCGTGATCGCGGAACGAGAGGACGACACATTTTCGCGACGCTGTAATGCAAGACAGCGGTGTATGGTCTTAAGATTAAGTTTGGCGGGTTTAGTGTACAGACTAAACATTGTTGTGTGAGACTGGAGACGAGGTTAAAGCAGAAGTTCGGTTGATTACGTCATCGGGCAGAGAACGGCGTTGGAGACTGGCTGAGAGCGCGAGAGAGAGTCGTTGAAGCCGTGAGTTTCATTCAAAGAACACTGTTTTTTTTGCCGTTATTCTGACTGTAAGAATTTTTGAGAGTCCTGCTGTTTTTCTGAGTCATCCATAAACTGTGTCGGAGTGAGAGACCTTGATTTTTTTCTGCGAATCATTTAAGTGCACTTGTTAGTGCGCGAGAATGCGTCCGTGAGCTAAACGATTGGTTTTGAAGGAGTGATTCGTTTTTCTTGTTTTTTTTTTAAGAGACTGACGATCGTCCATGATCAAGATTTGTTTTTCAGAGACATTTTTTTTTATTAAGATCAATTGATCTTTGAGCTGCGCTGCGCTGCGCCGCGCCGTGCGATTTTGTTCCAGAAAGTTTTTCCTGGGCCGCGCTGAAACTTTCTTGTGTTTTTATTACCCTGCCATCCTTACGACATCTCACTGTCCTGTCTCTGCTGTTATTCAAGTCATCGCAAGCCATCGCATCAAAGTTGTCGTTGCCACAGACTGGTACAACAGTTCGATACACACATACACACACGAACATTCCACCGATATAGAGTGAACTGAACTGAGTGTTTGAATGACTGAGGGTTTCAACTGTCAATTTGAACTGTGTTTGTGATAACTGAGTCTACTGGAAACTGAATCATAAAATTGATTCATAAGAATCATTTAAGTGGATCATTTGGGGTGGGATGAGTTATTTAAGGTGAATCATTTGGATTTATCTATAAGAGTCATCGGCACCCAGTGTTGTTTGTAAATCGGTTTGTGCCCCAATACTGAAATTATTTTTTGGAAACATTTCTGAGTGAATGTGTTAAACATTTGAAGGTTTTCTAGGGCTTCCGAATAACTGTTTTATTTTTGTTACTTTTTGTTATTTTATTCTATTGAAATAAGTCCTTTCAGGAGAAATATAAATAAAATTTCCTAAGGGAAGAAAAATAAATTATTAATTGTTAAAATTAAGACATTTGACAGTTATTTTTGAACTTACCTTGGGGTAGGGGCGTCTCACTTGCTCTATTGAGATTAGGTAGGTGGGGATGTGAATTCGAGTTTTTTTCATCACATGCACTTCAGGAAGCCACCGTATCGACATACTCACCTGAAGCCTACACTACCTATTCCTCTAGTATATCCTGAAATAGTGTAAGGTAAAACATATACACATAACGTGTATATCGAGGCTCAAAGCACTGGAGTGGGGACTAAGATCCTTCCGCTTTTAAGTCTTCCAGGGTAATGTTTTAATTTTCCCCTACGAGGCGAGACTTACAGTCCCGTTACATTTGGCATCACGAACAGGATAGAATAAGACTGTATTTACTTTTTTTTTTGTGTGTCACAAGTCCCAGGCCTACAAGCTTAAGAATGGCAGAGTTTGAGGAACTGAAGAGGGAGATGGCGGAGATGCAGAGGCGGTTTGCCAAGCAGGCGGGAGCACTCGACCAAGCAAGAACCGAACAAAGAGAAGCCCTGTCACTAGCCAGAGCTGTTGTCGAGCATCAAGCCACTGCTCAAGCACTCCCAGCTACCATTTATATTCCCAGGGACAGGAAGCTTCCAGAGTTCAGTGGCCGTTCGACCAATACTGGAGAGTTAAGCGTCGAAGAATGGGTTGCGTCAATGAAATCTGCCTTCCAAGTGATGAGAGTACCTGCAGAAGACCGTGTAGAGTTGGCGAAACAGCATCTCAAAGATGAAGCCAAAGCGACTGTGAGGTTCATGTTGGGTGATGGCGAAAAATCTACCGATGATACCTTTCAAGTCCTGCTAGACACCTATGGAGACAAAGTGCCAATTGGAACCAGAGTGAAAGATTTCTATGAACGCAAGCAAATGCAAGGAGAGATGATCCGCTCATACGCATATGACCTTCAAGAGAGACTCAGCCGAGTTCAGCGCAGAGAGCCAAACAGGGTTCCAGAGGCCGAAAGTGTGTTAAAAGAACAACTTGTCCTGTGCTTTCGAGATGATTTTCTGAGGCGTGAAATGAAAAGGCGAGTTAAAGAGGATGCAAGTTTGACTTTTGTTCAGGTAATGCAAGCTGCAATCACCTGGTCTGAAGAAGAAAATCCAAAACCCAGTACCCGTGTTAGAGTAGTTAATGCTGATGCAGAGCAAACTTCCTCTACATTAACACTGGAAAAACTATACAGAAGACTTAAAGATCTTCTGAAGCTATACAGAAGATCGCCGCCCGTCAAGATGAGCTTTACCAAGCAGTACACAGTAATAGCAGGGTACAACTTCAGCAGAGCCGTCCAAAAAGACAACCCCTGAAGGACAGTGACGGCCGATACATCTGCTATTCATGTGGTGAATCTGGGCACACTAGCAGGCGCTGTTCACTAGGTGTTGAAGCAGCTAAAGTGACTGATCAGTCTCGACGTTCCACAGGGATGGCTGGAACTAACATAGGAAATGTTCCATCAAGTACAGCGCAAAACAGCCCTGGGCCATCTATGATAAGAAGTCATACAGCTGAATGGACTGACGAAGTGACAGAGAGTGACAGAAAAGTGGTGCATTTGGAGATTGTCTGACTGTTGAAGTTAGAATAGCTGGTGTCAAGACAAACTGCTTACTGGATACAGGCTCAGAAGTGTCCACTATTACAGAGTCACACTTTAGGAAGCACTTTGGAGAACAAGAGCTGAGACTGTCATCTGCTCACTGGGTTGGACTCACCGCAGCTAATGGACTAGACATTCCTGTTCTAGGATGTTTGCAAGCTGACGTGGAGTGCATGGGGAAGGTCCTCCCGGGGAAGTGCATCTTTGTGCTGACAGACACGAGCCCACGAGCAGAGGAGATAAAGGGACTCTCAGGAATCATTGGAATGAATATCATCAGTGAGTTTAAGTCAGTGTTCGTCACAGGAGAGAATGTGAAGTCAGCCAACAAATATGGACAACCTGCCGAAGCAAAGATACGTAGGGTGTTCGCCAGTGTTGAGAAAACCGAAACTCTGAGTCCTGACGGCAAGATTGGGTTTGTCAAAGTTGGTGGAAAACAGACCATCACCATACCTCCATTAAGTGAAAGGGTGTTTGAAGGTCGTTGCAGAGTGCCACCTAAAGTGAAGTGCCAAGTATTAATTGAGCCCACCACTGGTGTGAGTCTACCCAAGGGGCTCCTAGTGGCCAATGTGCTAACAAAAACTGAGGGTGGTAAAGTTTCTGTACGTGTGATGAATTCGAGCGAGCGGATAATCAGACTTAATCCAAGATGCAGAGTGGCAGTAGTGTCTAAACCACGGGAGGTGTTAACTGAGAATACGCTGGCGTTTGAGGAGGAGGAAGGTACGCTTCACGTTAGATGGGTGACGCATTTTCAAGCAGTCGAAATCTCTGACAACCCTCCAGTACCAGTTCAAGTGAATTACGGGTACACACAGTCAGTAACGCACGACATTCACACCGGTGATGCGCCGCCAGTGAAACAGAGGCACCGTAGAGTACCGCCACATGTTTTCCAAGAATTCAAAAAACACGTGCAGGACCTAGTGTCACAAGGCATCCTTAAGGAGAGTGCGAGTCCCTGGGCATCCCCAGCAGTGATAGTTGTGAAGAAAGACGGCAGTGTGCGCTTCTGTTGTGATTACAGAAGGCTAAATCAAGTCACCTACAAAGACGCATATCCACTTCCCAGAGTGGACGAATCTCTGGATGCACTGGGGAATGCTCAGCTGTTCTCCACCCTAGATCTTACGGCTGGCTATTTCCAGGTAGCTGTAAGTGAGCGTGATCGTGAAAAGACTGTAGTCACTACCCCGTTTGGACTGTTTGAGTGGACGCGGATGCCATTCGGGCTGTGCAACGCACCAGCCACCTTCCAGCACCTTATGGGAGTAGTGCTCGGGGATTTGACCTTTGATGTCCTCTTGATATATCTGGATGATATTATCGTGTTTTCTAAAGACTTTCAGAGCCACTGTGAGAGACTAGAGCTGGTCTTTGATCGACTGAAGTGCCATGGCCTAAAGTTGAAACCAAGCAAATGCTTTCTCTTCAGATCTGAGGTAAAATTCTTGGGCCACGTGATTTCCCCTGAAGGAATCAAAGTCGACAGTGAAAAGGTTAGTGCCTTGGATGCTTGGCCAGTGCCTAAAAGTGTGAAAGAAGTTAGACAATTGATCGGATTTATGAGCTATTACCGGCGGTTCGTGCCAAAGTTTGCTCAAACAGCAAAACCGTTGCATGCGCTAATGGGCAGCAAAGACAAAAGGAAAGTCTCTGAACAGTTCAGGTGGAGTAGCGAATGCCAGACTGCATTTGACAAATTGAAGCAATGCTTGATGTCGCCACCTATTCTCGCTTACCCTGATTTTAGCCTTCCCTTTATCCTCACTACAGATGGGAGCCATCAGGGTCTTGGAGCTGTATTAAGTCAAAAGCAAGGGGGAGCTGAGCGAGTCATTGCGTTTGCGAGCAGAGGCCTGAGAGGGTCAGAGAGAAATGACAAATATTACAGTGCGTTCAAATTGGAACTGTTGGCACTTAAGTGGGCTGCAACAGAAAAATGTAAAGAGTACCTGATGTTTTCCAAATTCACTGTACTCACCGACCATAATCCACTGCGTTATTTAGAGACCGCTAATCTTGGAGCAGTTGAGCAACGCTGGGTGGCGCAGTTAGCGGAGCTTAATTTCGAGGTTCTGTATAAGCCTGGACGATTGAACACTAATGCTGATGCATTGTCGAGGATTCCCTCCAAGGAAGATCCTGAACAAGAGGACACAGAGAAGGATTTCATCCGACTGGACACTGAGGAAGTGCGTGCATGCCTGTGGCCTGCGCAAGGGTCCAAACGGGAAGAAACTGATGTTCAAGTGGCTGTACAAGCATCTATTAAGAAAGTAGTGAATGGGTACAGCTGGGATGAAATTAAAGAGTTGCAAAGAAGTGATCCTTTGATAGTTCCCCTATACAATGCTGTGTTTAAAAATAAAAGACCAAGCCGAGCGGAACAACAGAGTATGTCACCAGTGTTGAAAAAGATTTTCAGAGAGTTTGACTGTTTCCAGTTGCATCATGGAGTGATGTTTAGATGTATTCTCGACCCAAGGGATGGGGAGAAAATTAAGCAGCTAGTTGTACCGACTCCCTTACAGCGTTCAGTTTACGATAGTCAACATGAGCATGGAGGTCATTTTGGAGAAAGGAGTACTCTGACATTGATGAGACGGAGCTACTATTGGCCTAACATGTCTAAAGACATCCAAGAGTGGATAGAACAGTGTAAAAGATGCACCCTTGCAAAGGATGTCTTTCCAAGAATCCGTGCTCCGATGACTTGCAGTAATGTCACTGCTCCTTTAGAAGTGCTGGCAATGGACTACACCCAGCTGGAAATGTCCTCAGGAGGGTATGAAAATGTACTGGTTCTTACTGATATGTTTACCCGGTTTACAGTTGCCGTCCCAACCAAGAACCAAACATCGAGTACCACTGCAAAGGCCCTCATCAAACATTGGTTCATCTACTACGGGTGCCCAGCTCGTCTGCATTCAGATCAGGGAAGATGTTTCGAGGCGCAAGTGATCAAGGAACTCTGTAAAGTCTATGCTACTGGAAAAAGTCATACAAGTCCCTATCATCCTCAAGGAAATTCTCAGTGCGAGCGGTTCAACCGCACCATGCATAATATGCTGAGAACGTTGACACCTGAGAAGAAGAAAGACTGGAAAACTCACCTACCCGAGCTAGTGATGGCATACAACAATCACGTCCACTCATCTACTGGCTATTCTCCCTTTTACTTGATTTTTGGGAGGGATGCGCGCCTTCCATTAGATGTCTTGGGTGGAAAGGATTTGGAGGAAAGTGATGCAGAAAACTTGGATGATTGGGTGAAGAGTCATCATAGCCGACTAAAGACTGCAGTAGAAGTTGCAAATACAGTCGCACAGGAAGCCTCTAAGAGACAGAAAAGAGTGTATGACCGCAAGTCATTGGGAGCGCTTGTAAGGCCTGGTGACCGTGTGTTGCTACGTAATCACAAACATAGGGGCAGAAATAAGGTTCAAGACAAGTGGGAACATACACCCTACATTGTAGTAAAGCAGAATCATTCAGACATACCTGTATTTACTGTCAAACCTGAAAAGTGGGGTCCGTCCAGAGTAGTACATAGAGATCAGCTCCGTCACTGCACATTTCCTTTGTCATCATCTAGTACGCCATGTACAACCACACGTAGACCCGTAAACCAGTCAGACTCTGAAACAGAATTCCCAGATCTTGTGTGTTTTCCAGCCACTGTGCAGAACAGAGATAAAAGGGTGGTACAGATGGAAACCAATGATGTAGAACAAAGAGGGAGTGTAATGCAAGAACAAGAGAATGTAGTAGAAGATGTGGTCCCTGAAGTAGAGTGGGGAGTACAAGAACTTTCTGATGATGCTGATGTTTCAGATTTTGAATGTGAAAATGTTCCAGAGCTCAGACGCTCTGAAAGACAAAACCGTGGTAAATTAACTGTGAGGTATAGAGATGATTATCTGATGAAATAAGGTTAAAAAAATTAACTGCGGTTGTGATGAGAAATATGTATGAACTTGTTTGAGATTGAAAAGAATGTATTTTGTTCAATGTTGTACTTTTAAATTGTGTTCTGTTTATGTTCCAGGGGCAGGCAGTCTGGAGATGTCGGTGGTATGGCAGGGTTTAGCAGCGGGGAATGTAACGGAGGTATTTTTCTCTATGGGGACTTTTAGTTTGACGGGTTTTTTCTTTCTCCGGTGTATTCGCGGGAGATGAAAAGACGTCTGGGAAGAAGAAGAGTGAGCAGTGTTACGAGGCAACTCGTCATGATCGCGGAACGAGAGGTTGACACGTTTTCGCGGACGCTGTAATGCAAGACAGCGGTGTACGGTCTTAAGATTAAGTTTGGCGGGTTTAGTGTACAGACTAAATATTGTTGTGTGAGACTGGAGACGAGGTTAAATCAGAATTTCGGTTGATTACGTCATCGGGCAGAGAACAGCGTTGGAGACTGGCTGAGAGCGCGAGAGAGAGTCGTTGAAGCCGTGAGTTTCATTCAAAGAACACTGTTTTTTTTGCCGTTATTCTGACTGTAAGAATTTTTGAGAGTCCTGCTGTTTTTCTGAGTCATCCATAAACTGTGTCGGAGTGAGAGACCTTGATTTTTTTCTGCGAATCATTTAAGTGCACTTGTTAGTGCGCGAGAATGCGTCCGTGAGCTAAACGATTGGTTTTGAAGGAGTGATTCGTTTTTCTTTGTTTTTTTTAAGAGACTGACGATCGTCCATGATCAAGATTTGTTTTTCAGAGACATTTTTTTTTATTAAGATCAATTGATCTTTGAGCCTATTTGAGCGCCGCGCCGTGCGATTTTGTTCCAGAAAGTTCCTGAGTTTTTCCTGGGCCGCGCTGAAACTTTCTTGTGTTTTTATTACCCTGCCATCCTTACGACATCTCACTGTCCTGTCTCTGCTGTTATTCAAGTAATCGCAAGTCATCGCAAGCCATCGCATCAAAGTTGTCGTTGCCACAGACTGGTACAACAGTTCGATACACACATACACACACGAACATTCCACCGATATAGAGTGAACTGAACTGAGTGTTTGAATGACTGAGGGTTTCAACTGTCAATTTGAACTGTGTTTGTGATAACTGAGTCTATTGGAAACTGAATCATAAAATTGATTCATAAGAATCGTTTAAGTGGATCATTTGGGGTGGGATGAGTTATTTAAGGTGAATCATTTGGATTTATCTATAAGAGTCACCCAGTGTTGTTTGTAAATCAGTTTGTGCCCCAATACTGAAATTATTTTTTGGAAACATTTCTGAGTGAATGTGTTAACCATTTGAAGGTTTTCTAGGGCTTCCGAATAACTGTTTTATTTTTGTTACTTTTTGTTATTTTATTCTATTGAAATAAGTCCTTTCAGGAGAAATATAAATAAAATTTCCTAAGGGAAGAAAAATAAATTATTAATTGTTAAAATTAAGACATTTCACAGTTATTTTTGAACTTACCTTGGGGTAGGGGCGTCTCACTTGCACTATTGAGATTAGGTAGGTGGGGATGTGAATTCAAGTTTTTTTCATCACATGCACTTCAGGAAGCCACCGTGTCGACATACTCACCTGAAGCCTACACTACCTATTCCTCTAGTATATCCTGAAATAGTGTAAGGTAAAACATATACACATAACGTGTATATCGAGGCTCAAAGCACTGGAGTGGGGACTAAGATCCTTCGGCTTTTAAGTCTTCCAGGGTAATGTTTTAATTTTCCCCTACGAGGCGAGACTTACAGTCCCGTTACATATTAAACACCGTATCTCTAACAAAAATATACCGTAAAATATATACAAGTCAACACTGTAATTTTTACATTTATTTTTTGTAAAAAAGACTTTTTCTCACAGTTAAATGTACTAAACACTGTATCTCTAACAAAAATATACCGTAATATACATATACAAGCCATCACTGTAAATCTTGCATTTATTTTTTGTAAAAAATACTTTTTCTCGCTGTTAAACGTATTAAACACTGTATATCTAACAAAATATACCGTAATATACATATACGAGCCATCACTGTAATTCTTGCATTTCTTTTTTGTAAAAAATAATTTTCCTCACTGTAAAACGTATTAAACACCGTGTATCTAACAAAAATATACCGTAATATACATATATGAGCCATCACTTTAATTCTTGCATTTACTTTTTGTAAAAAATAATTTTTCTCACTGTTAAACGTATTAAACACTGTATATCTAACAAACTATACTGTAATATACATATATGAGCCATCACTGCAATTCTTGCATTTATTTTTTGTAAAAAATACTTTCTATCACTGTTAAACGTATTAAACACTGTATATCTAACAAAATATACCGTACTATACATATACGAGCCATCACTGTAATTCTTGCATTTATTTTTTGTAAAAAATACTTTTCCTCACTGTAAAACGTATTAAACACTGTATATGTAACAAAAATATACCGTAATATACACATACGAGCCATCACTGTAATTCTTGCATTTATTTTTTGTCAAAAATACTTTTTATCACTGTTTAACATAATGGCCACGCCATGTTGGATGTACTGCTACTTCTGCTTCCCGGTTAAACTAAATATCGGAAAGGAGGTGACCTAAGGTGGGGCGAATGATGCCTGGGGCCATTTGTACTGACACCCACCTGTAATGACACCCACCTGTCAATCAAGCGGTCACACTGATAATTATGCATAACTTTAAGCCTTAATAAGATTCAGATGTCCAGACTCTGGCCTGACATACTAACACTCCTGACAGACATACCACCAGAGACTTAGAATGAGGTCGAATAGTGAAAAAATTTTGCTATTTTGCCTTTCCTAACCACTTCCTTGACCTTGATGGAAAACGTTGTTAGGGGTATAACAGTTATGACCCAGACCAGATATGGAGAAAGAAGACCAGGAGTCGAGAAGTTCAATTAAAGAATCAAAAATTTACTGAAGTATAGTCTGCAGTGAAATTGGTAGAGCCAGCGGCAAAGTCTCACGAGGAGATCGAAAGCCAACTCGTACCTTACACAAAATCTTACATCAATTATACCATTTGCAAGGATGTACATTCCATTATTTTACTCTTGATCGGCTAAAAGACCATAAAGTCACAACATATAGACAGCTATGCGGCCTATCAACATTAATCAGCGCACTTGTCATCCGAGCCCGAGATTTAAATCTGAAGTGAACCTGGGTAGAAGGTCAAACGCACACACAAAACACTGACGAACGACAGTTCTTCTCTGGGCACAAGAGAGCCAGAGCACAACGTTATCAGGCCATTTAAACCAAAACAGAGAGATAAAATATTCACTCCTCGGGCAGAGGAGAGGGGTAGAAATAACATACATTTCTTCCCTAAAGAAATAATAAGAGAAAATCACACTTCTACTATTCAGGTATTATTACATAGGACTTTAAACCATATAATTAGTCATGGAAAGGTAACAATGAAACACAGAATACATCTGGAACCTATGTTTAACGCATTCCCCCTGCCCCCTCCCCTGAGTGGCTGGAGAGCATCACAGATAAGCTTATCCCCAAAAGACCTTCAGCCTACGTGCAGGACAGAGAGAAAGACTCTGGAATGTTCCTAAAAGAGACTAGTTAGCATTCAACACACATATGATTCAAAGTATATTTCAGTTATGCATAAGAAAATAGAATTGATTATGTGATCATGCATATAGTTAATTCATCAATTTATTAAAGAAGTTAAGCGACAGAATACAGATAGATATTGATATAAAAGGATATATATTTATATATATGTATTGATATATCTGAAGAGACAAGGGATTTTGACCCTCACCCTTCAGTCCCCCGTTTTAGACCAATGTGGGGTCCAATACCGCCACATCTGGTCTACCAAGTGAGGTCACTACGGAAGGTGGAGTGGTAACGCATGCTTCCCTGACGGGTCACACTTGTCTCTTCGCCTCATTGCGGACATGCTGGATACTAAAAATTCCCAGTCCCCACGCAAAGGCTCTCCCACCTTCCACTCACAACAGGGCATGGATGTTATCCTTCTTAAGTTTCTCTTTCAAGCGTGTCGTCAGTTTTCTCAGTCGGTTCTCCTCCTCGGAAGGGTTCAAGTTACTGCAAGCAGACCTGCATACATAAGAAAAACAGAAACGAACACACATCCACACACACAGACAGAGGACACCCACTCCCAAAAGAGCTCCAAAAGCATATAACACATATTTAACAGCTCCCATGACCAAATCCTCTGACGCAGCCACAAACTCCTCCCAAGCTTCCTCCACATATTCCTCCACTGTTTCCGTCATGTCAGTAAATATTGCTCCTACCGAAAAAGCCAAAACCAATGCTATTGCTATAGCAGACGGAGGTTCCGAATCAGTATACCATGGAGTGCCCTTAGATTTAAGCCATACAGAATTCAAATACTCATAACCTGCAAATGGATCATAGTTTTTATCTGTTCCAGAAATGCAGTGATAAATTTCTGCCGAGCTGTTTGCGCCTTCAACCGAGGAAAATATTCAGTCTTCTGCTTCAACTCTGCAACACAAAGAGACAGCTCTGCTTCGTTAGCTTTCTTACTCTTATCAACTGGATGCCATGCAGGACCCATGGGGTGTGTCAACCTGTGTTTAGCACAGTCCTCTGATGGAGTCTTAGACTCTAGATCTCTGATTTCCTGTACTGAAGGAATTGGACTCAGAAATTGTCTAAATTGTTTTGCCCTGTCAAACCACTCATCTCCAATAGCTACATCTGACAACTGAGGCCACATCCTCACCTGAAATGATTTATAATTGTCCCACAACAGCTCCTCATACTTTAAAGGTACCAGACTAGTCTTTGCTCGAGTGTACATCATTTCAATATTCAGTTTAAACACTTGCAAGTGCATCCATGCTGTCACATTATAAGCCATCAATGTAGGATTATAACATTTATCTTCAAGGTAATCATGCAAGTGATCCATGTTGAAAACAGTTCTGTTAGCAAGGTTCCTGGCAAACTCATACTGGTGCAACACATCAGAAAAACTAGCCCAAGTGTAACCTGACTTAACAAAAGAAGAATTACACTCCTCCCAGGGTATCTCCATCATCTTCACACCGGTGAGCTTCTCAGAACTTTCTCTACATTTATCAACATCTCCAGGAGGAAACATCTTAACAAACCACTGTTGAATTTCTTTACCTAAACAACGCTCAACATGTGCAGTCTCCTTCCAAGGGTCATCGAATCTAGTGTACCTGGGCCAAGAGAGGGACAAAGCATTAATAACAGGCAAACCATTTTTACTGCCATTCAGATTGAACTTGTCCCTGTCAGTTTTATCTATCCATCCTAACCTATCACAGACTGCACCGTAAGCCCTATTAGTGTCCCATCGGATCATGTGGCATTTAGTTGGGACTAACACTCCCCATCTCATCAAATCCTTATCATTTATTGCTGTTTGATACTCATCAGACCCCGGTTCTTCTCTAATCACAATATGGCTGTATATATAGCTTTGGGCTACATCTTTAACGACTTTGTTGTAACCAAGTTCATTCTTAGCTTTGGGAAGATAGTATGACATGATGTGGCAAGGATCAGGAGCACTTGGGTATAATGGAAGTTTCACTGCTTTTCCACCTAAAATCATGTGGGAGTAATTCACATCTGCTACCTGACGCCTCCTTCGTTCTGCTCTACTCTCACCTTTTCTAGATTTTAACAAATATCGATTAACCATATCCATTCGTATAGAGCATGCACTCATGTTTTCACGAGCTATGTGGTCAGGGATCCAGCTCATTGAACTGAAATCTCCTTCAAACAGGTCAACGCCTCCACTCCTCATCCACCGACCTTTTTGCATAATGAGGGTAGTATCGGGATAATTTGGGGAGTGACCAAGCCAATAGGTCACTGTCTCATTTCCGTCCAGACGATAACAATGATCATTTACATTTTGGTACATGGTTGGAATTAAATTTAGACCCTCAGTTGAATTTAGATGGGTATTGTACCCATGATGGACGGTTATCGATCTCCTCACAATCCCAATGAGTTGAAAATGCATGGAATCTCCCTGTCCAAATTGAAATTTGAATCCACATCAAAAATGATAAAGCGATCAGAATTAAAAATACCAACGAGAGCGGAAGTACCAATCGGATGAAAGCTCATTTCACTTTCAGTCGTCTCTCACTACGCACTTCTTCTTGAAGAATTAGCAGCTTCGGTATGTCGTCGGATTCAGCCATCTGTAATGATAAAACATTTGTTCTAGAATTCTAGAATTTTAACATACACGACAGACATTTAATGATCCCGAGGTAGTAAGTTGTTACACTTTTCAAGTGGTTTCACCTGTGACCAATGTCTCCATACGGTACCCAAAACTCCCCTGTCCAGTAGAACAGAGGTGTTAGTGGTCAATACCACCTGATAAGGCCCATCAAATTTTGGACCTAAGGGGGAAACTATCTGCCGCTGTAACATTACATTGTCACCTATTTCAGGCAAAGCAGGCATGTCTTTTTGCTCAACATTATCTCGATCTGCTTGTCGTGTGCTAACACTAACCCGTGTGTCTCGCAGACTGTCATCCAAAGCTTTCAGATAATTTTGTAAAGCGTCTTTCAAAGGCCCGGATGGTCCCTCATGTTGCAAGGGGGCATCCCAGGGCAGCCGCATGTAGCGACCTGTCATTACCTCAAAAGGGCTGAGCTGTGTAGTCTTGTTAGGGCTGGCTCTCATGCTTAACAAAATCGCTGGGACAGCCGCATGCCACCCTTTCCCCCACTCCAACAATCTCTTTCTCAATGAAGTTTTAAGCGTCACGATTAGTGCATTCAATAGATCCGCTAGATTGGGGCCTAAATGGAATGTGAAAGTGTTGCCTCACCCCCATCAATTTCATGACATTTTTCATCACCTTCCCAGTAAAATGTGTACCCTGATCTGAATCAATTTGTAAGGGCAAACCCCATCTTGGGAAAACTTCATTCAACATAATCTTGGCGGTTGCATCTGCAGTGCAGTTTCTCAGTGGAAATGCCTCAACCCATCTGGAAAACAGATCAACAATCATTAGAATGTATGTAAAACCTCCACTAGGGGCAGTGGACCTATGAAATCAATTTGGAGGTGTGTCCACGGCCCTTGAGGTCGAGGGGCATGTCCTAAGGGAATTTTCAGCTTAGAAGAAGAATTAACCTTAAGGCATACTAGACATCTCTTACAAAAATCATTGCAAGAAGCCCTCAGTCGGGGCCACCACCAGGTTTTGGAAATCATTGCATGTAGTTTTTCAGGACCTGCATGTGCCAAACCATGATACAAAGACATTAGTTCAGTTCTAGCAGAAACAGGACAAACAAAACGCTCATTAAATTTCCACAGTCCTTCTGCATCAGGGTCTCTTCAGGGTCATCCTCATCATAGAGTTTAAAAAGGTCTCTGGGGGTCTCACTCTCCTGAGGAGCAAGAGCCATAACACTCACGCAAGTCTCAGTCCGTGTTGCAGCCTCTCTGGCAGCTGTGTCAGCAGCTCGGTTTCCTGTGGCCTCAGGAGAATTGTCCGTTGCATGTCCAGTGACTTTGATAACTGCTCCTGTTGCAGGAAGATCACAGGCATTCATAAGTTCTTTTACCTGCTGTTGATGAGAGATCGGCAGACCGGCAGTGGTTAGAAATCCTCTGCGTCTCCACACAGGGCCGAAGTCATGAACAGCACCATATGCATAACGGCTGTCAGTGTAAACATTGACTCGTTTCCCCTGGCCATACTGCAATGCTTGTGTCAATGCGACCAGCTCGGCCACTTGAGCCCCTCCTCCTGAAAGAGAACCACAGTCAACAGTTTCACCATGTTCATTTACAACAGCCCAGCCAATGAAGCGTTTTCCCTGTTCATGAAAGCTGGAACCATCCACGAACAACTTCATGGCATCAGAAAGTGGTTCAGATTGAAGAGGGCTCTGGCTGTCCATCTCGATCAGTCGGGCACAGTTGTGTGCAGTTCCTTCTTCTGGAAGTAAGGAGGCAGGGTTGATAGCAGTTTCAATGTCAATATTTATATCCACATTTTTACTCAAGAGAGTGGCCTCCCATTTAGCTCATCTTTGATTAGAGATAGAGCCTAAACGAGTGTTTGTTAACAATTTCAGAATCTGGTGTCTAGTGTGCAGTATCACCTTCTGATGAGTCACAATGTCCTCAGTAATCTTTACAGCCCACTCTGCACAGTCGCATATCAACAGGCACGGATGCTGTCCTGCCATTTAAACAGGAATAGGAGCAGAATAATATCCTACCATCCCATAGGAGTTTCTTCCTGGAACCCTTTGACCCAGGGCCGCTGAATAGGATCGAGTTCCCACCCATGTCCATAGATGGAACGGCCTGCTGGCATCGGCATGACGTAATGCTGGGGAGGAAGCAAGAGTTTCTTTGATACTCACAAACGCCTCCTCCATCTCCTCAGTCCAGTCGATCAGCTCCGATCCAGGTTTTCCTCCTTTCAGCGCCTCTGTGAGTGGTTTAGAAAGTTCAGTGTATTCAGAAACATACTGGCGGCAGTAATTCAAATGACCCATTACTTGCCTTAGACCAGTAACCGTGTTTGGTTTTGGAAGTTCAATGATAGCTTTAACTCGTTCAGGAGTGATGCGTCTGCCGTGCACACCCACAATTTGCCCCAAATAAGTCACTTCAGGCAGTGCTAGCTGTGCTTTCTTCAAGTTCACTTTGAATCCCCCGTTTTGGAGGGCATTCAAAACAGTCTGTACAGCAGTCAAATGTTTGAACTTGGTTGGACTAGCAATTAAAATGTCATCCACATATTGTAGGACAACAGATCCGTCATATTCAATTTGTTTTCTTCCTGGATCGATGAAGGATGCTAGTACCTGATGAAACAGTGTGGGTGAGTTGCAGAAACCTTGTGGCAAACGACTCCATGTCCATTGGCGACCCCTGCTGGTGAAAGCAAATCTGCCTTGGTCCTCCTTGGCTAGGGGACAAGTCCAAAAACCGTTAGAAATGTCTAAAGCAGTAAAAAGACAATGTTCAGATCCTATCTCGTGTAGGATAGTTGCGGGGTTGGCCACCAGAGGGTGCATTTTCTCAGACACTGAATTCAGAGAAGTGTAATCAATGGTCAAACGCCAGCTCCCATCCGGCTTTTTGACAGGCCACATGGGAGAGTTAGTGGGAGAAGAGCAGGGAATCACAATTCCCCGTTTGCATAGTTCATCTACAACAGTGTCAGCTCCCTCTCGAGCCTCATTTTTCAAAGGATATTGTCTTCTGGCTTCATGCAAAGGACCTGGGATGCTCAGTGGCTGAATCTGTGCTAAACCACAATCATATTTATTTTTTGCCCATACATCAGGAAATTTGGAAATTATAAACTTCCACTCAGGGCGAGTTTCAGTTAGACTAGCAGGTTCAGCCACTGCACATCTCTGCTCATGGTGGGGGCCACTCTGAGATAAGCTAATTGTTTCATTGCAGCCAAGCACTAGCTTATCTTGAGAAAGCAAAACATCAGCTTCGAGTTCTTTCAGAATGTCAACACCAATTAGAGTCCCTACAGTATTTTTCCCTACCCAAAATTCAGTCCAATAGACTTTTTCAGAGTTAGAAATGGTTAGAGGGATAGGAACAGATTTATGATATACATTTGTGCCATTTAGACCTTCTATATACAAAGTTTCAGAAGTGATCTCAAGATCGAGATCTGTAATTGATACAGTCGCGCCCGTGTCAATCAAAATAAGGCATTGCCGGCCTCCTAACAACGCATGTATGAATGGGCAGGTGTCTGCATAATTACATGAACCGGAGGCCGCTGACCCCTATTCGTCCCCTATCAGCTGCCTCAGCTTTTTGAGCTCAGCTGTAGTCAGAGAGTTAAGCTTCGGAGCATCACTGTTGACAGAAACATCATTTTTAGGACCTTCCTTTTTCTCATTTCTGTGATTTTTTTGTTTACCACTACGACAATGTCTAGCAATGTGGCCCTCTCTGTTACAATTTCTGCATCTGGCAACAGGCTTGGTACAATCTCTAGAGGGATGACCTCTCTCGTCACAATTATAGCAGGTTATGTTATTGCGGGGACTCATTTCCACTTCAACTGACACAGCAGATACTTTACCCACATTAACATCATCATCACGTGTTTGCAAACGGCTCCAGCTTACAGAGCACCAACGAAGCAAATCCTCCCAATATCTGATGTCAATGGCACTGTTCAACAACATGTCTCGGTATTGTTTATTCAATCCGCCTGTAGCGGATTCTATCACTATGGCAGAATCAAGATCTTCTGCGTTGTTGTTTGCAGCACAGTACGTTTCATAGGCTATGCGAAAGCACTCAATGTATTCTAAGGGGTTTTCGCCAGCCCTCTGTTTAATCTGTGTCACACTGGTCCAGGGAAAAGACCCCCAACCCAAAATATCTTTCACGCGTAACTTGTAATCTGAGTAAGCTTCACAAAACTCTGTGGGGCCAATCTGTGGGGACTCTGGGGTGGAAAGGAGCAGTCTGAACCGCCCTTAATTTGCTGGTGGGAACCAAACCCTCAACCAAAGACTGTATATCTGCCATCCCCAGATTCTGTTGCCTAGCAACAGCCTCTAGCCTGTCCCATAGAATTTTGTTTGGGTTATACAACTTAAAAGGTTCCAACCCTGCAAGCAAACTGTTTTTCTCAGCCGCTGTGAGTCTGACCCATTGACCATCCTCCCAGCCAGCACCCATCTCAGTATTCAATCCTCCCCAAGCCTGATGTCGGATTGGGGTGGCGAATGCCTTCTCAATGGGTTTAGACATTTCTCTGGGGGACAAGTTAAGATTTCCGACCCCCGGTTTTTGCTTAATCTGCTTTGCTTGCATGGCAGGAATCTCCGAAATGTCATAAGGTGGGGGGCGCGAAACAGCCACATTCAACAATCCGCGCGCCTCAGCATATGGCCCATCGTTCTGATTATCAGTCTGATCAGCAGCGCTGAAAGCAGCAGCTGCCTGAGCAGTCTGAGAAGAGAAGGTGGGGGCCAAGGGAGCACGGGGAACTGTCTCATTTTTCACAGCATTTTCTGCCTTCTCACAAACAGCCTCGAAACCCTTACTCAAACTACACAGATCACAGCCGACTTCCTGCATAGTAATTTTTGCCACTCTATCACGCTGGGCAATCAAACTAGACCATCCGTCCATCATATTTGGAATTGCCTTTTCATGGCTTAAAGGTATACCACCCAGTTTACAAATCCATGAATAGGCAAACATGGATAGATATTTGGCCCTATCAGTGTCTTTTTTGTTCTGCAGCCAGTCAATCTGCTGCATGACGTTCCAATCAGAATCAAACCCCTGACTGACCATTTTCTTAATGAGCTGTGCACATTTCTTTGATTTGAGCTCGTCAGAGCAGAGCTGTTTACAGCGTGTGCCCTCCTCGTTTTGGTCAGAACTACTCAGAAAATCCCTTTATCAGTCATTTTTCTTGGTCACAGTTGAAAATCACTACCGAAAAGCAGCAAATTTTAGCAGCAAATATTTTACGCGGATAAATTAACTATAGCAGCAACAATACTGGATTTCTACACAATACACCACAAAGTATTCTCCACAAACATCCTGGTCACATATACTGATCCATACCAATTCGGGTCATAATTTATTTATTTACTTGGGACCGCTCCTGATGCATCCCTGGCAAAACAATCCCTATTGTATTTTATTTTATTTTATACCTAATATCTGAATCCCTAACTGCCTGATTCACTAAGCTCGGGGTACCCCTATCTGAGGTGGAAGAGATTGAGCAGGTTTACGGTGCCACTGGACCTCCCGTCCAGGGACGCACTCTGCCGGGGTGGTGCTACACCAATGCCCACCTGGGCCCCCCACAGAGCACGCTTCACTTGCGCTGTTTGCTGTTTTCACCCTTAACAGCTCTCTCAGCGACTTCTTATACTTTCAATAGTATAATTAAATTACTCTTCACTCGCCTCGTCGGAGTGAAGCTCTCCCGCTCCCCTTCAAAATCTCTTCCAGTCAGACAGCCCTAACAATTAATAAAAGCTTCCTACCTTGTTTGCTGATTTGCCAGAGATGTCACCACAGAGTGATTGCCCGCATTCTCCACCAAACTGTTAGGGGTATAACAGTTTGACCCGGACCAGATATGGAGAAAGAAGACCAGGAGTCGAGAAGTTCAATTAAAGAATCAAAAATTTACTGAAGTATAGTCTGCAGTGAAATTGGTAGAGCCAGCGGCAAAGTCTCACGAGGAGATCGAAAGCCAACTCGTACCTTACACAAAATCTTACATCAATTATACCATTTGCAAGGACGTACATTCCATTATTTTACTCCTGATTGGCTAAAAGACCATAAAGTCACAACATATAGACAGCTATGCGGCCTATCAACATTAATCAGCGCACTTGTCATCGGAGCCCGAGATTTACATCTGAAGTGAACTCGCAGATGGTCGCGGGGCGTCTTCGAGTCGGCCTGGTGTGCATCCCTGGGTTCAAAACCTGGGTAGAAGGTCAAATGCACACACAAAACACTGACGAATGACAGTTCTTCTCTGGGCACAAGAGAGCCAGAGCACAACGTTATCAGGCCATTTAAACCAAAACAGAGAGATAAAATATTCACTCCTCGGGCAGAGGAGAGGGGTAGAAATAACATACATTTCTTCCCTAAAGAAATAATAAGAGAAAATCACACTTCTACTATTCAGGTATTATTACATAGGACTTTAAACCATATAATTAGTCATGGAAAGGTAACAATCAAACACAGAATACATCTGGAACCTATGTTTAATGCATTCCCCTGCCCCTCCCCTGAGAGGCTGGAGAGCATCACAGATAAGCTTATCCCCAAAAGACCTTCAGCCTACGTGCAGGACAGAGAGAAAGACTCTGGAATGTTCCTAAAAGAGACTAGTTAGCATTCAACACACATATGATTCAAAGTATATTTCAGTTATGCATAAGAAAATAGAATTGATTATGTGATCATGCATATAGTTAATTCATCACTTTATTAAAGAAGTTAAGCAACAGAATACAGATAGATATTGATATAAAAGGATATATATATATATATATATATATATATATATATATATATATATATATGTATTGATATATCTGAAGAGACAAGGGATTTTGACCCTCACCCTTCAACGTCACGGAAAGATGTGAAGGAGAATTCATAAGGAGTTAGGAGAAGACGACCACGGTGTTCAGAGAATCCAACTGCATGCACTAGACTACGTCATGATGCGATGGTGAATGTTATTGACGTGATCTGTGGTAAAACTACAAAGCTCTGGAGATGGACTACAAAACGCTCATCTGAGATACTTACTAGATATGTTCTTACTGTGTTTTTAATGCAGGAAATATAAACGTGAAAAACCCTGTGAAAAATATGACTTCATTATCAACATCAGAATTCAATAATAAATGAATATTTCCCACCTGTCACAGAAGTCAGTGTTTGTTACGCTTGTATGGTCGCTCACCCTCCTATCCACTCATATAAACATATTAGCAAGTCATGGCAAAAATATATGATTAATCAGCAACGGTAACTTCATGATGATCTGCAGGACGCTGGATGTCACAGTTAGAAACAGTTTTTACTGTGCGTGAACGCAGCTCGACAGTCAACAACAGAACACACTTCATGGTCAACATTTTTACATCAGGTCAACACGTATGTTGATATTCACATTCTCTCTGCTGCAGTCTGCATCACACTGTTTAAATACATTGTTATTGTCTTTCTTATGTCTGGTTGTGAATGACCGAACGGAGGAGGAATTGTGGTAATTTCACTTAGTTAGGAAGGTTCCTAAGCAAAATTGACTATTCAGCCGCACCCTTAGCCTCTGTGAGCCACTAGATTAGCTAACATTACAACACAGGTACCACACGGAAACTTCTACGAACTGTCGTATCAAAGCTCCAACAGACTCTCTGTACTTCCAGTGTGGCAGTGTGGACAAAAAAGAGGGTGAGGGTGACAGCACATGCTTGTGCGTGTAGCATGTAGCCACAACTGTCCTGTGCAGTCATTTGCTACATTTTTTAAAATTTGCTGAGAGAGAAAGAAAGAGAGAGAGAGAAAGAAAGAAAGAGCGAGAGTTAGGGGAATTTGAGGCTTTACTTACATTTGTAAATGTATTTAGAGTTACAAATGTCTTGAATATAATTTTCATAATCACCAATTAATCTGTTTAATATATATATATTATATGTGTATATAGAGAGAGAGATAATATCTTTCACATGAAATTAACAGGTTGTAGGCTTGAAGTTTGCATTTATAGATGGTGCAATATTGTGAAAAGTTAAAAAAAAAAAAAGTTTAAAAAGAACTTGCACTTGTTTTTTCTGATTTTTTTATTTTGCAGTAACCCTGTTCAATAACCACCAAAGGTAAAGATAATTGTGTTTAGCAAAATAAAACACATCAGAGATTTTGAGTTTTAATTTGTAGAAAGAAAGGGCGCCTGAATTTACGCGGCGTCCAATCAGCGCCTTGCATTTGGCTCCGCTACCAGTTGAAGTAACGGCAGCACAGCGGCACAGCGTCGAAACTTTATGGACTTGTCTGGACTTGTCATTTTGGATTCAGCTCATTTTCAGCGTTTTACTACGGTAAGGTTTATGTTTTATATGATTTTTAGGTTACGTTTTATGATTGATATTTCCCTGTTTGACCTGTAAGATGTATTCTTGTTGTGTTTGTGGAGAATCTGTTCATTCTCTTAAGGCGTATGTTGTACATTGTAAACTGCATCGCAATGAACCCCATGGTATTTTCAAGTGTGTGGAAATTGGCTGTAAGCAGGTATTTTCTAGATATGCAGCATTAAAATCGCACTTCTATCGCCACCATAGTGCTGTGTCATCGGTTGCTCCAGATCATGCTAACATTATGGCTTTAGCTACACTGAAGTGCACGGTTGCACTTTGTGAGCGCCAGTGTGACGGAGTCAGGGAGTTGGTTGCTCACCTTAAGGAGCACATAGCAGAGGGACGTCCCGTAAACTGCCCAGTGAGAGGATGCAAAACCTTACTGTTTACTGTGAAATCTTCATTTACTTCTCTGTCCAGAAAACACAGACATTGTTCAGTAAATGTGATTTGTGGCCAGTTCAGGGATACAAACTCAGAAAGGCCTTCTACAAATGAGCAAAACATCCCTACCGTGCACGAAACTGCCAGTGTATCAGTTGTTGCTGAAGACACTTTTGGGGACTTGTCTAATTTCAGTGACTTTAGAAATGTGTGTTTATTTTACATAAAACTTCAGGGGCAACTTCTTATTCCAGCATGTACTATTCAAACCATTGTTGAAGAGATTCAAAACATACATGAGATGGGACACACATATACACTGAACAGATTAAACTTGCTTCTGAAAGATTTGTCAGTATCAGATGAAGAGATTGTAAAAATCTGTGATACAGTGAAGGACTCTGTCTTGTTCTCAGCTTGCCACACAGGGCCTATGAGAACAACATACTCCACAGCACAGTGTTTTAAAGAAATGTTTAAATATGTTGAGCCCAAAAAGGTGTTTCTAGGCAGAGATGAGAACAGAACAGAAAGATTTGCGTACTACGTTCCTGTGTTAAACACACTGAAGAATATGTTACAATCAGGGCTCATGTCAGCAGCTCCTTACGATAATGCTGTTTCAAAACCAGATGTTCTCTGTGACTGCCATGATGGTAAGGTGTTTAAATCAAACACCTTTTTTCAGGAAAATGCATCTTGCCTTAAGCTGATATTATACCAGGATGCATTTGAGGTGGCAAAAAAGAAGCACAAAGTTTTGGCTGTGTACTTCTCACTATTAAATTTGCCCCCACATCTTCGATCAAATGTTGATCACATGCAGCTGGTTTTGCTGTGTAGAGAGAAGGACTTTAAAGACTTCGGCCATGCCAAGGTTTTTTCAGAGCTACTGGCTGACTTGAAACTACTGGAGGAGAATGGGATAGCAATGGCAGATGAATCTGTTGTTAAAGGGACTCTCTACTGCATTGCTGGAGACAACTTGGGATCGCATTGCATTGGTGGCTTTACTGAAAATTTCAGTTCTTCACAATATTTCTGCAGATACTCTCTCATATCTCGAACTCAATTTCAGGGGGATGACCCAATTTCTTGTGGACCAGAGCGAACCCCTGAAAGCTACAAGTCAGCAGTGGATCAGTTACAAGCTGAAGACGTGGCGGATGTTCATGGAGTAAAGTTCAGGTCAGAATTTAATTCTTTGAAACACTTTGATGTTTGTCTGCCTGGTTTGCCCCCGTATCTTGGTCATGACATCTTTGAGGGTGTCCTCTCTTATGATGTTGCACTTTACCTGAGGTACTTAATTAAAAAAAAGAGATGGTTCACATACACTATTTTGAACAGACGCATTAAGCAGTTCAAATATGGATCTGTAGATGCGTCCTCCAAGCCATGTGAGGCCAGTCCTAAAACACTGCGACTTTCTGGTCATGCTGTACAAAACTGGAACTTTTTACGACTGTTGCCTTTAATCATTGGAGACAGAGTAGAAGACACACAAGATGATGTGTGGCAATTAACTCTGCAACTAAAGGACATAGTTGACTTGATTTGCGCTCAAAAAATTTCTGAGCCACAAGTTCTTTACCTGGATGCTCTCATTCAGGAATATTTTGATTCCAGGAAGGCACTGTTTCCAGATACCAACTTGAGACCAAAGCATCATTATTTGCGCCACTACCCAGGACTGATTTTGAAATTTGGCCCACTGATGAGACTATGGACTATGTGCTTTGAAAGTAAGCATAGTTACTTTAAAAGATGTGCAAGGCATTTGAAAAACTTTAAAAACCTGTGTCTCACTCTTTCAGAAAGACATCAGATGTTTCAGGCCTATCTTTCAGCTGGGTCAGTGAGTCCTCCAGCCTTGCTTATGAAAGAAGGCGTGCCTTTCTACTCTGAGCTTTAAAATGAACAAGTTAAAGACGCAGTCTTGCAATTTGGCTTCACTGAAATAAATACAAAGATTCCTGTAGATGTGCAGTATAATGGGATAATATACAAGAAGGGGCAATTTGTTGTCACTAGGAATGATGGCTCGGTGGAGTTCGGTGAACTCATCCTCCTTGTAGTTAAAGATGATTCTGCACTTCATTTTCTGATGAGAGTATATTCAGCAGAATTCCTTCCACACTACCACATGTACTCAGTGAAAAATGACAGTGGAAGATTGCAGTGCCTACACATTAACGAACTGATTGACATGTGGCCATTATCATGTTACATGAAAAATGGATACCAGATAGTTCCACTGAAGCACAGTGCATTGTAGTAGATGCTTTGATGTCAGTAGACCAAAGGCCAACTTCTTTGTGTTTGTGTATCTGATAGATATGGCTGAATCACAGATACAGACGATAAGCAGTGCCATTGCTGCAGTGCTTCCAGACCTTCCTCAAGCAGTTCTTACTTCAGTGGAAGATACATTGAAGGGATTTGGTGCAGAGACCATAGATGATCTGCAGTTCATTACAGAAGGAGACTTGCTGCCGGTGTTGAAGCCAGTCCAAGCCAGAAGACTTGTTGCTGCCTGGGCCCAGAACAGTAAGTGTATTAAATTTAACATAATTTCACAATATTTCTACATTGCCATCACACCATAGCACAAATTATCTATTCATTTAACAGTTAACAAGAGACCAGTTAACTATTTTGATCATTGTTTTGAGTCAGTTTTAAAAAAGGGGGAAAAAGCAAATTCTCTGATTTCAACTTCTCAAATATATTATAATATTTTCTGTTTGTTTTTTTTTTTAGTCCTCTGGACAAGGGGCCGTGCAGGCAGTGATCTGCATTTTTTACTATTTTCTAAAATTTTATGGACCAAACAACGAATAGATTAATTGACAATGAAAATTGATATTTGCAGCCATATTAACGATACATTATATTTTCAACAGAGAAGCATGGCATCCTTCAAGGTTTAATGTTTCCTTTGTTCTTCTGTTACAGACTCAAGCACTCCAACTGCAGCATTTTCCTCTCCACTGTCCGTCTGTTCCTCTCCACCCTCGGTCTCTCCCTCACCAGCATCCTCCTCAACCACCTCATCAACCTCAAGTAGCTGTTCCACTTTTGTGGCAAACTGGGTAGAGAAGTTCCAGATACCATGGCAGAAGCTCCCTGAAGAGTTAGTGCAGAGTTTAGAAAGGAAGGCGAGACCTAGTCCGCGGCTGTGGCGAGAGATGGTAAGGATAGTGGTTTCTGAGATGATAAAGATGTGTAATAATCCAACCAAACACAACACTACAGAGATAGGCAAAATAATGGTGGCCAAGTATCCAGAAGCCTTCCAAGATGTCATAGAGGGCGATGTTATTGGACCTGGATATCATTCACTGGTAAAGCAACTCCAAGCCCGAGTTGAAAATGTGAAACGACCCAACACACCAAAGATAACGAAACGCAAGTTTACACCAGATGAGTATGATACTGAAGAAATTCCAGCGGAACAAAAAGCCAGAGTTCAAGACACATATGGCTGTGTCAACTGGGAGCCGAAATATTTGCCACTCTCTGAGACTATGGAGAGTCAGCAAGAAAAAAAAAACAAGATGAAGGAGATGTTTGAAGAGATTGACTACAATGCAGACAATGTAAAAAAGTTAGTACAGTCCACCTATTACACACAGCGTAAAGACATCAACAAGGGGACAAGCATTCAGAAACTCAGCCGAGTGGCCCTTTTTGTTCAAGGAAGCTGGTATGGTAGCACACTTCCAAGAACTTACTGGTCTGAGTCTAATGGATACCTTCCTTGGCAATGTGGAGAAAAAAGGAAGACGTCTCTTAAACTTCTTCAAGAATGTTGATGCACAAAAACGCAAACAAGTCCTGGATGCTCTTCTCAAGTTTCAGACTGAGCGGGGCCATTTGGATGGTTGCTCACAAGACATCGTAAAGATGGTACTTCTTTTACTGGCTCATTTTGGTGAGAAGGAGGAGAACCTGCTCCAATACGTTGAGGAGACATGCCTGGCCCAAGAGGTTCAGATGGAGAAGCTGCCGGTAACACCTTGCGTAATTGTGTGTGGTAAGTAAACAAAAACTAAAAGTCTAACATTTAAGTCCTTGTAACTGAAGTTTATTTATTTCTTTGTTTTGTTTTTTTATGTTGTTAATCTTTTCAGGGCCCTGTTGCTTTTCTGCTGAGACATTCATATTGAGCATTGACCAAAAGGTTGTCAACGACCACATCACTTCCTTCACCTCTGCCCTCTGCCTGATGTTTGGGAGTTTCCACTGCTTTAACATACACTACCCAGTGGAACTACGATCAGCACTAGAGTTTCTCCAAAGGTACAGTTTATTTTTTGCTAGAACAATAAGTTCTTTGATTTCACCCATTAATTGTTACTTATTTTTTTATTTTGTTTTTCTTATGAAGGTGTTTCTTCTCAAAAAATCCTGAGAGAGGCACCAAAGTCGAGTGGAATAAAAAAAAGAAAGTACTCCCAGTCAATCCTGGAGTCCTCACTCTGATTGCAGACCTTGCAGACCATGAATGGACATAGACACACCTTATTAACTCTTTAGGGACAAGTGGTTATGGTATGAGTGGTTAATGTATGTTCAGGTATACTGTATGTTTAGAAATACTGTATGTTCAAGTATACAGTACGTTATGGTATACTACACATATTTTGTTGTTAAAATTGTACCACAAGGTAAATTGAAAGCCAGTGTAAACTTCTCGTTGGAAAATGTCTGGTGGTTTCTGAAGGTACATGTTAAGCTTCACAGAGAGATCAGTGGATTTGTGCTGGTGAACTTGGTAGTTCCAGAAATTTCTTAGATGACATTTATTTATTTTTTCATAGTCATTAAGGTAATTGTTTTGTGATTTCTGTACTTAGTACAATTTCAAACCATTGCTCTTTACAGCTTCACAGAAGTGGAAAAAACTTTCCTATATTTCAAAATGTAAGAAGAATATGTTTTTTTGTGGCCTATTGTTTGTTCAGGTTTATGGAGTATTATAAGTGTTGTGAAAATACTGTTGTCCCATGTAAATCACGCTTATGTGGGTCACTCCTTCGGAGCCATGCAGTTAACAGTTTGAATCAAGTATAGAGTCTGTGTTATGTGTTGCTCTGGCCGTGTCTGACTTTTTAAAATGGACAGCTGCGGTGCTGCCTTTCTGGAGTGTTTCTGGGCTGGGCAGAGTGGACAGGGCGGGCTGCCCTTCAACAGAGACAAGCATTTCTTTGCCTGGAATATGCAGCTTACAATCCACTGTAACACAGCTGCTGGCTGTTTGCAGAGTTACACATAATACAGCCTGACTCAAACTATTGAGTCAACACTCAAGCTGTCATATGTAGTTTTGTCAATAAAGTTTGTAAAAAAAAAAAAAAAAGCTGTCATATGCTGTTGAGGCTTTTTGTAATACAGAAGTGGGTATGGTTTAATGTAAATAAGGTTAAGCTAAATTTTGATGCTATAAAAACAGCTATGGCCATTTTCTTTCAAGATATTTTTGGGACTTTTAACCTTTATTTGAGAGAGACAGCTGAAGATTGACAGGAAGGTGGGAGAATGACATGCAACCACAAACTAGAGACCTAGAGCATTTAGAGGATGGATGGTTGACAAAAAGGGAGTTTCTAAGCAATTTACCGAAAAAAAAATTCTTATAGATTTATCCAAATGTTTTTGATACCAAATCACAAAATTTCTCTGGTGTTCCCAAGGTCTTGGTGTCTTAATGAGGCATTTTGAAGTGAACCTTTTTTATCCATTTTCAACCGGTCAAAAATGGTTACATTTGTCATGTCTATCGTATACTTATATCATAATGTGCTAAAGTTTTATACACTCTAAACTTGAATTTGGTGACTGGACAATGTTAATTACATATTTATGAATAAGAATTAATACAGGTTCCCAACTTTTACATTATATATACCATTTGTGTGGAATACTGTTGACCTGCTATCTCTCCCTATATGGAGGGGTGGAGTGGAATGTTAAAGAACTGAGCTGGTAAGTTGGCAACTTATTTAAAATATATTTTAAAATATTTACATCAGATATACATCTGTCTCAAACCTCAAACTATTGTTTTCCTTCCAATAGGCCAAGCCAAACATCTCCAAAGGTCCTGAAATTAAGTTGTGACATCATTGTCTCAACTCAGCATTGTCCTCCTTCAACGTGGACCTGTTTCTGCATTCAGTCATGACGTTTATGGTAAGTAATTCCACACAAACAAGTTTTTCCAAGATGTGTGGTTTGATTATAAAATAGAAGTGACAACTAGAACTTACTCTAAAATGCTTGCTCTTGCTCTATAATGATGTTTAAACTTACTGCATTCCCCAGACAGAGAGTGAGACTGACAACACTCATAGACGAGAGAGGGGCATGTAAAGTATGGACTGAAGAGAGCCAACGACTACCACGTTCACCATGCCACTGCACATACAACAAAAGTCCTGTGAGTAATGGCCAATAACTCTAATTTATTATGTATGACAAGGAAATGGTTTATTCTGGTAACTCTGGCAAGGACTGGTTTTTATAATATCTGATTTTAGGATATTATACCTTTTGCCCCCGCAACAAACCTTTCATTCCACAGGGAATACTGTTACTCATACAAAGGCGGGTTGATTGCACATCGGCAGGTCCATGTTATAGAAGTCTCATGTATGAAATGGCTGTATCCTACTCACAACACTGCATTTTTATAAACTATGACTACTATAACAAGTCATGGTTCAACTCTCTTGCCTCTCCCACGTACTCCCCCCAAGGAGATATATTAATTTTTTTTTTTATTATTATTATTTTTATTACTACTTTTTGGTTTTCAAATATTTTGCCATAGCAGGCCATCATGGCAAAATGTTACCAGCAGAAACACTGTGTGATTGTTCTCTCTGCTCTCTCTCTGATGCTGGTGTTAGGTCCTGGGATCCGGATCTGCATTAACTCATTCCACCGAAACTGGCGGGATCCTCAATGTTCACATACTGCTCCCTTCAGGAAGACAGCACCGTGGGAACATCTTGACAGCTTGCTTATCTATTAAGGTCACTTTTATGCCGATGGACTTTGAACTTTTGTCTGCCTGTGGACTGTGGGAGGAAGTCAGGGCAAACCTGGTAATTCTATTCAAGGACATTCATTTCATTACTCTCAAACATCCAGCTGAGCTGTAAGTATCATACTGAGGACTGATGTATTTTTATTTTATTATTTAAAGAAACATGCTTTAATATTTTCAACATTAAAATATTAAATAAAATGTTTACCTTGTATGTAGTTTTTGGTGAGCTAAGTAAGACATTGAGGTTTTACTAAGAAAATTATTAATTATATTATTATATTATAACAGACTGTTAATTGTACAGTAAAACACTGTCACATTTCATGGCAAAACCTTAGTTTTTGTGTGCCATTTCAAGGGAATTTATACAGAATAAAGTAGTATTTTATATTAAATACTGTTAACTGTACAGTAAAACACTAATATTTTTAGTCAAAACCTTTATTTTATATAGTATTTTTATGTAAATTATAAAGCAAAACTATGTTTCTTTTGATGGAATTTTTTTTTTATTTATACGGTAAAATATGGAATAAAATGCCAACATTACCTGTAAAATCAAAAGTACAAATATCCATTTAATGTAATAGCAGAAAAAGTTCTACCGTATTTATTACGTTTTTTTACCATAAAAATAACTGTTTTATTTTTACAGTAAAACACTGTAATATTCAATGGCAAAATATTTAATTTATGCGGCATTCATACGGTATTTTCTTGTCAATTATATGGCAAAACACTATTTCTTTTGATGGGAAAAACCTTTTATTTATACGGTAAAATATGGAATAAAATGGCAATCTTAAAACGTGAAATCAACAGTGCTAATATCCTTTTACCGTAATATTAGAAAATGTTATACCGTATTTATTACGGTAAAGTTCTGGCAACCAGCAGCTGCCGGTTTTTTACCGTAAAAACTGCTGGGTTTTTTTTACAGTGCACACAACTCACCACGTGTCCCTTTGAGAGCGAGAACCACATTTTAGCGACCACGAGGCGGTTACCCCATATGACTCTACCCTCCCTAGCAACTGGGCTAATTTGGTTGCTTAGGACACCTGGCTGGAGTCACTCAGCATACCCTGGATTCGAACTTGCGACTCCAGGGGTGATAGTCAGCATCTTTGCTCGCTGAGCTACCCAGGCACCCCCTGGATAGTTATTTTTAATAAAAACTGTGTGTGCCCCTGTCTGCCCCAATTGTACACCAGTGCTTGTACCTTTATCTTTATTTCTGATTTTCAGTTACTTTTTTGCCTAAAAACAATGTTTGTGAGGTTGTTATTCACCTCAGAGCTGGTTGGTTTTGTTCACTATGGAGGAATGGAATGGTGAAAATACTTCCAGAACCCAAACGGCTGATAAAGTGGGTGGTCACTTGCACTCTATTGGTGATGGACTATATGAAAGCAGTAAGGGATAAAAGTATTTCATGGTATTTAGATGAAAGCAGCAACTTCCTTGCTGTTGATTTTATGGCCATTAATGTTGCTATTGTTTTATGCACTTAAAACACGATGTCTCAGTGTTTTGAATTATAAACTTTGGCCATGCGATGTCATTGCTGTTAGATGTAATGTTTATTTCATTCATGTAATGTTTATTAAACTTTAAAAAAATTAAGTATTAAAGAACTCTCTGTGTGAGGCTCATTTTTAGAATTCAAGAATGGATTACATATTTTTCCTATTTGTATGTATTTTAATGTTAAAATGATTAGCCTAGTCAAATGCACGTGACAAAATAAAATAGAATTAGGTTATTAAGTATTAATTATGTAAGAATTAAGTAATCCCAAAGAAATCTGATTAGATTACCCCAAAACTTTTATCTCTGAGATTCAGTTACAGATTGCATTTTTTGTCATGTAATCAGGACTGAAACACAATTCACAATTAATCCACTGGTCATCACTATAGTTCAATAAACTCTTTTCCCTTCGATATATCAAAGTTGTGGAAGAGATGAAGGATCCAAATGCAGAGATGTACCTATGTCACGAACACCGGCGAGGGCGCCTCCTCTCCCGGTCTTCGGCGATCGCTCTCGCCCGAGTACTAACCGCCCTTACTCATTTCCCCATTAGCTCACACACCCCGGCTTGATTGTTCCCCAGCTGATGCCCATTACCCCTGTCTATTTAACCGTGCTAGCTTATGTCCTCCTTGCAAAGTCTTGTTTGCTTAGGCCACATTTCTGAGCGTGTTTATTCTTTAGTCTAGTTATCCAGTGTACCGACCTAGTCTGTTTTCCCACGACCACGTTAGTTTGCCGCCTGCCTTAGCCCACCCAGCCTGGTTACCGTCCACGATAGTTTGCTGCCTGCCCTGACCCTCTGCCTGTTCTTGTTTCGAGCCTGCCTGACCTCTTCTAACCCTGTTTGACCGTTTTCTGACCCTGCCTGTACAACCTGTGTTTGCACTTACCTAATAAAGCCGCATATGGATCCCAACCAGCCTGAGTCCTCGTTACAGAAGACTTCGCCGCCCATCGATCCAGCGGTAATAGCCCGAATGTCAGAAGAACTCTCCACTCAGGCAAACCTGTTATCCGCCCAACAACATCAGCTCGGGCGTCTCACAGCTGCCATGGAGGAGATTATGCGAACCGTCCAGGCCTCGCACCATCCTACACCGGCACCCGCTCCTGTGCCCACAGCCGAGGCGCCTCCTCCCAATCCAGCTCCGTACTCACTCCGAGCTCTCAACCCTCCGCGAACCCGCGACTCGCGCTCCCAGAAAAGTATGATGGCACACCCCACAAATGCAGAGGCTTCGTCATGCAATGCTCCATTTTCCTCTCGCAACAACCGCCGCTGTACCCCACTGATGAAAGCAAGATCCTCTTCGTCAGCTCGGTGCTCACGGGCCGAGCTCTCGACTGGGCGACCGCGATCTGGACCAACCAGGGGTTCGGTCAATACACTTATGACTCGTTCATGCAGAGCCTCATTGCAGTCTTCGATCACCCAGAGAGCGGCAAGAGTGCCGGGGAACAGCTATTGGCGCTCCGCCAGGGAAATCGCATGGCTGCGGATTATGCTCTCACCTTCCGTACCCTCGCTACGCAAACCGGCTGGCTTGAGAGCACACTCACGCTCCTCTTCCGACAGGGGCTGAATTCGCATCTCCAGTCGGAACTGGCCTGTCGCGATGAGGGAATTTCCCTGGAACAATTCATCGCGCTGGCGATTTGCGTGGATAATCTCATCCGCGCTAGATGACCGGTCAGATTGACTCTGCAGCCCGCTCCGGCAACCCAACAGCCCGCTACCGCGGAGCCCATGCAGATCGACCGCGCCCATCTCACCACGGAAGAGAGAGAACGCCGCCTCTCCAACCACCTCTGCCTGTATTGTGGCCAAGCCGGACACATTCGCGCCAACTGCCCAACTCAGCCGCCCGAGCCTCAGCGACCCGGGGTGAGTTTGCTGCTCTCTTCCTCTCTTACCGGGGACTGTATAGAAGTGCCTGTCAAGCTCGGTTTTTTATCAGACAGTGTTAGCACTCAGGCCATGATAGATTCTGGCGCAGCGGGTAACTTCATTGATGAGAGTTTTTGCAGACGGCATAACATTCCCCTAACGGTTTGCCTTCCTCCATTGACAGTGGCGGCGTTAGACGGGCGCCCTCTAGGCACCGGTCGAGTGAATTACACCACAATCGACGTCCTCCTGCAGGTGGGCGTCCTACACACTGAGACCGTGCGCCTGAACGTCGTCACCTCCCCCCATCATCCAGTAGTTCTCGGTTTCCCCTGGCTCCGCCTCCACGACCCTCGTATCTCCTGGCGAAACAACCAAATCACTCAGTGGGGCACGGCCTGTTCAACCAGATGTCTAAAGACCGTGCTTCCTCCCAGCTTGGGGGCCACCAAGGTTCAGGTGGTGCCCGGTCTTTCCCCTCTCATTCCCAGTGAATATGCTGACCTGGGCGAGGCCTTCAGCAAGGCCAGGGCCTCCCTCCTGCCGCCCCACCGGCCCAGTGACTGCGCTATAGATTTACTGCCAGGAGCTACACCACCCCGCGGCCGCATCTTTCCCTTGTCTGAACCCGAGTCCCAAGCCATGAAGTCCTACATCGAGGAGGAACTAGCCAAGGGATTCATCCGGCCCTCCACCTCCCCGGCGGCAGCCGGATTCTTCTTCGTGGGCAAGAAGGACGGCTCTCTCCGCCCTTGTATCGACTACCGGGGTCTTAATGACGTCACAGTCAAGTTCCGCTACCCTCTGCCTCTAATCCCTGCAGCCCTGGAACAGCTAAGAACTGCGAAGGTCTACACCAAGCTGGACCTTATGTGCGCCTACAACCTCATTCACATCCGGGAGGGTGACGAGTGGAAGACTGCCTTTTCTACCACCAGCGGCCACTATGAATATCTGGTCATGCCTTTCGGTTTGTCCAATAGCCCGTCGGTGTTCCAGTCCTTCATCAATGACGTGTTCAGAGACATGCTCAACCGGTGCCTAGTGGTCTACATCGACGACATCCTGATCTACTCTGACTCGATCGAGGAACACATCAGTCAGGTCAGAACGGTGCTCAAGCGCCTGATCAAACACCAGCTGTACGCCAAAGCCGAGAAATGTGAGTTCCACCTAAGGTCAGTTGCCTTCCTGGGGTACGTTATTAGTCCAGAAGGGGTGGCCATGGAGGACAATAAGGTACGGGCCTTTCGGGAGTGGCCCCAACCCACAACGGTGAGGGAGCTTCAGCGTTTCCTGGGCTTTGCTAATTTCTATCGCCGGTTCATCAGGAACTTCAGCTCCATCGCCTCACCACTCACCGCCATGGTAAAAGGGGGGAGAACCAAGCTTCACTGGTCCGCCGATGCCCTCCAAGCCCTAGCCCATCTTAAAGAACGCTTCACTACTGCACCCATCCTGCACCACCCCAACCCTGACGCTCCCTTCGTGGTGGAGGTGGACGCTTCTAACACCGGCATAGGAGCCGTACTCTCGCAGCGCCATGGCAATCCACCAAAGCTATTCCCCTGTGCCTTCTACTCACGCAAACTCACCGCCGCCGAACAAAACTACGACGTCGGCAACCGCGAGCTCCTGGCCATCAAGGCCGCTCTGGAGGAGTGGCGACACTGGCTGGAGGGAGCCAGAGACCCGTTCCAGGTCTTGACCGACCATCTTAACCATGAATACCTCCGCTCAGCCAAACGCCTCAACCCCCGACAAGCCAGATGGGCCTTATTCTTTACCCGCTTTGACTTTTCCATTTCCTACCTCCCAGGGTCCAAGAACAGCAAGGCCGACTCGCTCTCCCGGCAGCACGAGGCCGAACCTCCGAAACCTTCTGCTGAACCCATTGTTCCCCCCGCGCTCATCCTGGCTCCCATCCAGTGGGACATCATGGCCGACATAACCCAGGCTCATGTCTCTGCTCCGCCACCTCCCGAGTGTCCACCTGACCGGACATTCGTGCCCCCCGACCTCCGGGAGAGAGTACTCTGCTGGGTACATGACGCCCAAACCTCCGGGCACCCAGGCATCACGGCAACTACGCGTCTCCTGAGAAACCGCTTTTGGTGGGAGTTGCTATCTGAGGACGCCTCCGATTTCGTGAGGAGGTGTCGGGCGTGCAACTTGGCGAAGTCCTCCAAGCTCCGGCTGGACTTCTACAGCCTCTACCCACACCTCAGTGCCCCTGGTCTCACATCGCGGTGGACTTCGTCACTGACCTGCCCAGCTCCCATGGACACACCACCATACTCACCGTCATGGACCGCTTCTCAAAGGCCTGCCACCTCATACCCCTGCCCAAACTGCCCACCGCCCTAGAAACCACCGAACATCTGTTCCAATATGTGTTCTGTCTCTACGGACTTCCCGAGGATATTGTCTCGGACCAGGGAACCCAGTTCACTTCCAGGGTTTGGAAGGCCTTCTTCCGCCTGCTAAATGTCAACCTCAGTCTCTCCTCAGGGTACCACCCTCAGTCCAATGGCCAGGCGGAGCGACTCAACCAGGAGGTGACCAGGTTCCTATGCACGTACTGTAACCTCAACCAGTCGGACTGGAGCCGGTTCCTCCCATGGGCCGAGTACGCCCAAAACTCCCTTCTCAAGCCATCCACCAACCTGACCCCCTTTCAGTGCATCCTGGGGTACCAGCCCCCACTATTTCCCTGGTCTGGAGAACCCTCGGAGGTACCTGCTGTTAATGACTGGGTTCAACGTAGTGAGGCAGTGTGGAACCAGGCCCACGTCCACCTACAGCGGGCCGTAAACCGTTTCAGGACGCAGGCGGATCGACATCGCCGCCCCGGCCCCGACTATGCCCCGGGCCAATGGGTTTGGCTCTCCACCCGAGACCTCCGTCTCCACCTACCCTGCAAGAAACTCAGTCCAAGGTTTGTGGGTCCCTTCAAAATCCTTAGTAAAATTAACCCTGTCACTGTTCGCTTGCAACTCCCCTCTAATTACCGTGTTTCTCCTTCCTTCCATGTTTCCCTACTGAAACCGGCCGACGCTCCGAGGGCCGATGAGGAGGCAACCCACGGCCCCCCTCCCTTGGTGGTGGGCGGTGAGGAAGCATTCCTGGTGCGAAGACTGCTCGACTCCAGGCGACGCCGAGGTCAGATCCAGTACCTGGTAGACTGGGAGGGGTACGGCCCAGAGGAGAGATCCTGGGTCGACACCAATGACATCCTCGACCCCAACCTCATCACCGAGTTCCATCGGGCCAACCCGGAGAGACCGGCCCCTCGACCTAGGGGAAGACCTCAGCGTAGGTCTCGTCTTCGCGTCAGGAGCCGCTCACAGGGGGGGGCTCTGTCACGAACACCGGCGAGGGCGCCTCCTCTCCCGGTCTTCGGAGATCGCTCTCGCCCGAGTACTAACCGCCCTTACTCATTTCCCCATTAGCTCACACACCCCGGCTTGATTGTTCCCCAGCTGATGCCCATTACCCCTGTCTATTTAACCGTGCTAGCTTATGTCCTCCTTGCGAAGTCTTGTTTGCCTAGGCCACATTTCTGAGCGTGTTTATTCTTTAGTCTAGTTATCCAGTGTACCGACCTAGTCTGTTTTCCCTCGACCACGTTAGTTTGCCGCCTGCCTTAGCCCACCCAGCCTGGTTACCGTTCACGATAGTTTGCTGCCTGCCCTGACCCTCTGCCTGTTCTTGTTTCGAGCCTGCCTGTCCTCTTCTAACCCTGTTTGACCGTTTTCTGACCCTGCCTGTACAACCTGTGTTTGCACTTACCTAATAAAGCCGCATATGGATCCCAACCAGCCTGAGTCCTCGTTACAACCTAAAATTAGCTTTATTTAAAAAAAGGCAAAAATACAAACAAAAACAAAACAGAACTAGTATCTAACTAGAACTCTGGAACCAACCAAATCCTGCAAAGACAAACCAATACACTCAAACAAACAAAAGAATTCAGCAAGGGACAAGAAACATGAGGGGGGTTTAAATAAAGAGGTAAATAATGACGGACAGGTGCCATCAGTCTGCTGATGAGCTGAGAAATCACCGTTCACATGGAAATGCCAATCCCCCACTGGCGGCACCTGAAACACATGAGGGAAAACACCGGCATATACAGACAAGATGCACAGAAAGAGGGAAGATGGCACAGTTTATATATTAATGTTTAGATTATTTTTTGTACTGGGAAAGCAAAAAAAAAATTACTGATTAAGACAACACTTTTTTTTAAATGTGTTACTCTAAGCATCAAATCTAAAGCGGCATGCAAATTCATGTACTGTCACAGTTGGCATTTGATAAAGAACATACAGGTGAAACTCGAAAAATTAGAATATCGTGCAAAAGTTCATTAATTTCAGTAATTCAACTTAAAAGGTGAAACTAATATATTATATAGACTCATTACAAGCAAAGTAAGATATTTCAAGCCTTTATTTGATATAATTTTGATGATTATGGCTTACAGCTTATGAAAACCCCAAATTCAGAATCTCAGAAAATTAGAATATTGCATGAAATCAATAAAAAAAAAGGATTTTAAATACAGAAATGTTGGCCCTCTGAAAAGTATAATCATGCATATGTACTCAGTACTTTGTTTGGGCCCCTTTTGCATTAATTACTGCCTCAATGCAGCGTGGCATGGATGCTATCAGCCTGTGGCACTGCTGAGGTGTTATGGAAGACCAAGATGCTTCAATAGCGGCCTTCAGCTCTTCTGCATAGTTTGGTCTCATGTCTCTCATCTTTCTCTTGGCAATGCCCCATAGATTCTCTATGGGGTTCAGGTCAGGCGAGTTTGCTGGCCAATCAAGCACAGTAATACCATGGTCATTGAACCAGGTTTTGGTACTTTTGGCAGTGTGGGCAGGTGCCAAGTCCTGCTGGAAAATGAAGTCAGCATCTCCATAAAGCTTGTCTGCTGAAGGAAGCATGAAGTGCTCTAAAATGTCCCGGTAAACGGCTGCGTTGACTCTGGACTTAATAAAGCACAGTGGACCAACACCAGCCGATGACATGGCTCCCCAAACCAACACAGACTGTGGAAACTTCACACTGGACTTCAAGAATCTTGGATTGTGTGCCTCTCCATTCTTCCTCCAGACTCTGGGACCTTGGTTTCCAAATGAGATGCAAAATTTGCTCTCATCAGAAAAGAGGACTTTGGACCACTGAGCAACAGACCAGTTCTTTTTTTCTTTAGCCCAGGTAAGATGTTTGACATTTGAAGTCCATGTCCAGGACCCGTCTGTGTGTGGTGGCTCTTGATGCAGTAACTGCAGCCTCAGTCCACTCCTTGTGAAGCTCCCCCACACATTTGAATGGCCTTTTCCTGACAATCCTCTCCAGGCTACGGTCATCCCTGCTGCTTGTGCACCTTTTTCTTCCACACTTTTCCCTTCCACTTAACTTTCTATTAATGTGCTTTGATACAGCACTTTGAGAACATCCAACTTCTTTTGCAATTACCTTTTGAGGCTTTCCCTCCTTGTGGAGGGTGTTAATGATGGTTTTCTGCACAACTGTCAGGTCAGAAGTCTTCCCCATGATTGTGAATTCAACTGAACCAGACTGAGAGACCATTTAAAGGCTCAGGAACCGTTTGCAGGTGTTTTGGATTAATTAGCTGATTAGAGTGTGACACTTTGAGCCTACAATACTGAACCTTTTCACAATATTCTAATTTTCTGAGATTCTGAATTTGGGGTTTTCATAAGCTGTAAGCCATAATCATCAAAATTATATCAAATAAAGGCTTGAAATATCTTACTTTGCTTGTAATGAGTCTATATAATATATTAGTTTCACCTTTTAAGTTGAATTACTGAAATTAATGAACTTTTGCACGATATTCTAATTTTTCGAGTTTCACCTGTACTTCTTGTCCATTAATAAAAAATATGTTCTTTAGGTATGCAGGTGAGTAGAATGAATAGATTAAAGAAGTTCTTCATCTGGAAATGTTTCATTGTCCTATGACCTGAAAGTATATGAAGTAATCTTTATACAGTGCATGCCATTGAACAGACTGATATCCTTAATTTTCATTCACATAAATATTAAACGTGGTGCTTCTCTGAATAACATCTATTCTGTACTGTTTGCACTCATGCTCTGTCCATGTGCTAGCTTGTACCCATCTGGCTAACTTTGGAACTTCGCAGCACTTCTGTCTTGCTTAGACTGTGCTACTACATTGTGCTTGTTGCTTTGGATAAAAGCGTAAATAAATTTGAGCATAAATTTAAATAATCCAAATTGTAACTGAAACCTCTACAATGATACCCAAGACTAATCCAGTACAAGACCCCAAAATTCCAAATTGAACTCAAGCAACTGAATCAACAAGTGCTCCAATTATACCCATCAATATCACTGCTAGTGGCTTGAGGTGCATGTAAAGCCACTAGCTAGTCCAAGCTGGTCATTAGCAGGTGAAAACCTTGCCAGCAGGAGCCATCTCTGCTCTTCAAGACTGTTTTGAGTGTACTGACTGGCAAATGTTCAGGGAGGCTGCAACATATGGCGACTTCACCAACTTGGAGGAATACACAGCATCAGTGACCAGCTACATCAGCAAGTGCATTGATGATGTCACTTTCTCCAAGACATCACCACACGCTCCAACCAGAAGCCATGGATGACTGCGGAGGTGTGCGCGCTGCTGAGGACCCGAGACTCCGCCTTCAGAGCAGGCGACAAGGCAGCCCTAAGAACAGCGAGGGCCAAACTGTCCCGGGCCATCAGAGAGGCAAAGCGCGCACGCGCTTTGAGAACGCCCAGAGAATCCACAGTCACTTCCAGGACAGCGGTGAAACGCGGCGCATGTGGCAGGGCATCCAGGCCATCAATAACTACAGGACAACATATAAATAAGTAATGTTGGCATTATTTTCATGATGTTAGCCAGAGGGGATCTGGCCCCCACAGTGAGTCTGGTTTCTCCCAATGTTTTTTTCTCCCATTAACCAACATTTTTTTTTGTTTTGTGTTCCTTGACACAGTCGCCTTCGGCTTGCTCACTGGGGTTATAAATACAATTATTATTTAATTACTAATTTTTAAACACAATTCACAATCATATTTTATCTAATTACACAATGATGACTGATAGACATTATAGACATTAGTCCCCTTCTGTCGCTCTCTCCACGTTGTGTCGGAGAAGCGACACTAGGGGTCTCTCTTGAGCGCCGATATTCACCTCTGACCTATTGAAAAGGGCCAATGGGAGTTGGCAGTCAGTATTTGCATACCCCGCCCCCCGGACATACGGGTATTTAAGCGGGGCAAATACGGAAGTTTAGTCAGAAAATTTCTTCGGAGCCGATGGTCTGTCTGCAGCTTGCTGCGAGTTACACACCACTTAAACGTTCCTGTTTTCCTCTGACGATCTGCATGCTGTTGGATCTTGACGGCGCACAACAGCGGCTTTCTCCTTCTCAGTGCACGGCATGCATTGTTGCCCCTGAGCGCTTCGACAGCGCAGACACATACACACACACACTGTGTATTAAAAGAGTTTTTACTAAAAGAGTAATTTTCTCAAAAGAGCAAACACAGCGGCGTTGAACGCCCTTTTAAGGACGCCGTCTTTTCAAGATGCCTTTCCGCCCCTGTGTCGCTCCTGGATGCGGTAGAGTGCTCTCCGCTTCAGACGGCCACAGGCGCTGTCTCGTGTGTTTGGGCCGCGATCACACCGAGGCAGCGCTTGTGGATGGTTCATGTTCTCACTGCGAGAACATGACCATGACCACGTTGCGGTCGCGCTTGCTTTCAACAGAAAGCAAGTCACCCCAGCTGCACCCCGCGATTGCCCCTTCTTCCCACGGGATTGAGGACGGTGCGGTTGGCGCTGGGGGCGATTTGGGGCGGCAGCGGGTGCAGTTTCGCCAGGTAACCCCCTCGAACCTCCCGCTCCCGACACGCCACTGGTCTCCGCCCACGCCAGGGCGATAGCGGCTCGCCTCCCGGCCTGGCTGTCTATCCTCCCGAGTCCGAAGCAGATGAGCTCGCCGCTGCATCGGAGAGTGCGGTGTCTGATGCCGAGCCAGATGGCTTTGGGCCAGCAGGCCCAGGCTGAGGCCGACGCTCAGATGTCCGACATGCTTGCCCAGGCCGCCTTGAGCGTGGGGTTGGACTGGAACCCTCCATCCTCCCCACAGCCTTCTCGGTTGGATGATTGGTTCCTGGGGGCAGCGTGCCGTTCGCGGCCTCGCATCCCCCGGTCCCTTTCTTCCCGGAGGTGCATGATGAGCTGATGTCTACGTGGAGAGCCCCGCTCTCCGCTCGTCTAGGTGCCACCCGCTCCACTCTCTCCACCCTCGACGGCGAGAGCGCCACAGGTACGACGCGATTCCCCAGGTCGATAGGGCAGTTGTGCACCATCTATGCCCCGGTAGCCCTACCTCCTGGCGGGTCGCCCGTACTCCCATCCAAGCCCTGTAGGACAACATCCTCGCTAACGCCAAGGCCTACACTACGGCTGGACGCGCTGCCTCCGCCTCTGCATGCGATGGCCCTCCTGCAAGTCCACCAGACCAAAGCTCTCAGAAACATGCACGGGGTGGACCTGATCCTGATGTGCTGCAGGAACTGCGCTCAGCGACCGACCTCGCCCTGAGAGCGACGAAGGCCACAGCGCAGGCACTCGGACAGATGATGGCCACCCTATTGGTCCAGGAACGCCATCTTTGGCTCAACCTGGTCAAGATGCGTGAGGCTGACAAAAACCGCTTCCTGGACGCACCTGTCTCCCAGATTGGCCTTTTCGGTGACACTGTCGAGGACTTCACCCAACAGTTCTCCGCGGTGAAGAAGCAGACGGAGGCCATTTCGCACATCATGCCCCACCGCAGACCTGCCGCTACGGGCCCTGCCCCGTCTGCCCGCCGAGGGCGCCCCCTGCCAGGAAACCAGCTCCTGCTCCGCCTCAACCCGGGCCCAGCTCTCAGCCCCAGCGTCGAAGCACTCCGCAGGCGGCGCGACGCCCTGTCTCACGTAACCCCTCCAGGACCCGGAAGGCTCCCAAGCCGCTCCTGAGACAGCCGACCCAGAGCCGATGACGCTAGCTCCGAGGTGGTAAGACCGCTCCGCCCCCGGTGGAGGGCCGGGAGGAGAATCCTTTGTTTTTTCATTTGCCACACCCCTGACGGGGCTGTGGTACCCACATTCTCAATAAAAGAGCTATTTCCTTTGCCTCTGGGTCACCTGGCCCGCAAATGCCGTTTTCACGGCAATGTGCTTTCAGATCACAACAGTCCCGGTACACCGGACGTGGCGATCCCGCCTTCCGCCTGCCCACGACTGTCCCCCGGCCGGCCGGTTCAGACGAGACCAGAGGACGCCAACATCAGACCTCCTCCTCAGTCAAGAACCCACCCCCTGCCGGGCGCGCGGAGCAAGGTAAGTGCTTTGAGTCTATTCTCAGCACCTCAGCCTCAGGCCACAACGAAGCCGCCCGACGCTGCATTACCTGTTCTGCCCCACTGCGAGGCCCCGCCGGGTACATCCAAAATATTCGTCCCTTTGGTGCCCCTAGCGCAGAGCTGGGAAGCGTGACTTTCGCTTCCCAACGCATCACGCTGGCTGCACCGGACCATTCGACTCGGTTACGCAATTCAGTTTGCCCGGCTCCCGCCCCCCTTCAGGGGCGTCCGCTTTTCCGCAGTACACGGCGAGCACGCCAGTTCCCTGTGCACGGAAATCGCGACCCTCTTAGCCAAGGGTGCGGTAGAGCCCATCCCTCCAACCGAAATGAGGAAGGGTTTCTACAGCCCTTACCAATCCTGGACTTGCGAGTTTTCAATCGGGCCTTGTTAAAACTCCCGTTCAAAATGCTTACGCAGAGAAATATTCTGGCTGGCGTTCAGCATCTAGATTGGTTCGCAGCGGTGGACCTGAAGGACGCGTACTTCCACGTCTCAATTCTGCCACGACACCGACCCTTCTTACGGTTCGCATTCGACGGCCAGGCGTTTCAGTACAAAGTCCTCCCCTTCGGACATACGGGTATTTAAGCGGGGCAAATACGGAAGTTTAGTCAGAAAATTTCTTCGGAGCCGATGGTCTGTCTGCAGCTTGCTGCGAGTTACACACCACTTAAACGTTCCTGTTTTCCTCTGACGATCTGCATGCTGTTGGATCTTGATGGCGCACAACAGCGGCTTTCTCCTTCTCAGTGCACGGCATGCATTGTTGCCCCTGAGCGCTTCTACAGCGCAGACACATACACACAAACACTGTGTATTAAAAGAGTTTTTACTAAAAGAGTAATTTTCTCTAAAAGAGCAAACACAGCAGCGTTGAACGTCCTTTTAAGGACGCGTCTTTTTCAAGATGCCTTTCCGCCCCTGTGTCGTTCCTGGATGCGGTAGAGTGCTCTCCGCTTCAGACGGCCACAGGCGCTGTCTCGTGTGTTTGGGCCGCGATCACACCGAGGCAGCGTTTGTGGATGGTTCATGTTCTCACTGCGAGAACATGACCATGACCACGTTGCGGTCGCGGCTTGCTTTCAACAGAAAGCAAGCCACCCCAGCTGCACCCCGCATTGCCCCTTCTTCCCACGGGATTGAGGACGGTGCGGTTGGCGCTGGGGGCGATTTGGGGGCGGCAGCGGGTGCAGTTTCGCCAGGTAACCCCCCTCGAACCTCCCGTTCCCCGACACGCTCACTGGTCTCCGTCCATGCTCGCGGTGATAGCGGCTCGCCTCCCGGCCTGGCTGTCTATCCTCCCGAGTCCGAAGCAGATGAGCTCGCCGCTGCATCAGAGAGTGCGGTGTCTGATGCCGAGCCAGATGGCTTTGGGCCAGCAGGCCCAGGCTGAGGCCGACGCTCAGATGTCCGACATGCTTGCCCGGGCCGCCTTGAGCGTGGGGTTGGACTGGAACCCTCCATCCTCCCCACAGCCTTCTCGGTTGGATGATTGGTTCCTGGGGGCAAAGACCGCTCCGTCCCCCGGTGGAGGGCCGGGAGGAGAATCCTTTGTTTTTTCATTTGCCACACCCCCTGACGGGGGCTGTGGTACCCACATTCTCAATAAAAGAGCTATTTCCTTTGCCTCTGGGTCACCTGGCCCGCAAATGCCGTTTTCACGGCAATGTGCTTTCAGATCACAACAGTCCCGGTACACCGGACGCGGCGATCCCGCCTTCCGCCTGCCCACGACTGTCCCCCGGCCGGCCGGTTCAGACGAGACCAGAGGACGCCAACATCAGACCTCCTCCTCAGTCAAGAACCCGCCCCCTGCCGGGCGCGCGGAGCAAGGTAAGTGCTTTGAGTCTATTCTCAGCACCTCAGCCTCAGGCCACAACGAAGCCGCCCGACGCTGCATTACCTGTTCTGCCCCACTGCGAGGCCCCGCCGGGTACATCCAAAATATTCGTCCCTTTGGTGCCCCTAGCGCAGAGCTGGGAAGCGTGACTTTCGCTTCCCAACGCATCACGCTGGCTGCACCGGACCATTCGACTCGGTTACGCAATTCAGTTTGCCCGGCTCCCGCCCCCCTTCAGGGGCGTCCGCTTTTCTGCAGTACATGGCGAGCACGCCAGTTCCCTGTGCACGGAAATCGCGACCCTCTTAGCCAAGGGTGCGGTAGAGCCCATCCCTCCAACCGAAATGAGGAAGGGTTTCTACAGCCCTTACCAATCCTGGACTTGCAAGTTTTCAATCGGGCCTTGTTAAAACTCCCGTTCAAAATGCTTACGCAGAGAAATATTCTGGCTGGCGTTCAGCATCTAGATTGGTTCGCAGCGGTGGACCTGAAGGACGCGTACTTCCACGTCTCAATTCTGCCACGACACCGACCCTTCTTACGGTTCGCATTCGACGGCCAGGCGTTTCAGTACAAAGTCCTCCCCTTCGGACATACGGGTATTTAAGCGGGGCAAATACGGAAGTTTAGTCAGAAAATTTCTTCGGAGCCGATGGTCTGTCTGCAGCTTGCTGCGAGTTACACACCACTTAAACGTTCCTGTTTTCCTCTGATGATCTGCATGCTGTTGGATCTTGATGGCGCACAACAGCGGCTTTCTCCTTCTCAGTGCACGGCATGCATTGTTGCCCCTGAGCGCTTCTACAGCGCAGACACATACACACAAACACTGTGTATTAAAAGAGTTTTTACTAAAAGAGTAATTTTCTCTAAAAGAGCAAACACAGCAGCGTTGAACGTCCTTTTAAGGACGCGTCTTTTTCAAGATGCCTTTCCGCCCCTGTGTCGTTCCTGGATGCGGTAGAGTGCTCTCCGCTTCAGACGGCCACAGGCGCTGTCTCGTGTGTTTGGGCCGCGATCACACCGAGGCAGCGTTTGTGGATGGTTCATGTTCTCACTGCGAGAACATGACCATGACCACGTTGCGGTCGCGGCTTGCTTTCAACAGAAAGCAAGCCACCCCAGCTGCACCCCGCATTGCCCCTTCTTCCCACGGGATTGAGGACGGTGCGGTTGGCGCTGGGGGCGATTTGGGGGCGGCAGCGGGTGCAGTTTCGCCAGGTAACCCCCCTCGAACCTCCCGTTCCCCGACACGCTCACTGGTCTCCGTCCATGCTCGCGGTGATAGCGGCTCGCCTCCCGGCCTGGCTGTCTATCCTCCCGAGTCCGAAGCAGATGAGCTCGCCGCTGCATCAGAGAGTGCGGTGTCTGATGCCGAGCCAGATGGCTTTGGGCCAGCAGGCCCAGGCTGAGGCCGACGCTCAGATGTCCGACATGCTTGCCCGGGCCGCCTTGAGCGTGGGGTTGGACTGGAACCCTCCATCCTCCCCACAGCCTTCTCGGTTGGATGATTGGTTCCTGGGGGCAAAGACCGCTCCGTCCCCCGGTGGAGGGCCGGGAGGAGAATCCTTTGTTTTTTCATTTGCCACACCCCCTGACGGGGGCTGTGGTACCCACATTCTCAATAAAAGAGCTATTTCCTTTGCCTCTGGGTCACCTGGCCCGCAAATGCCGTTTTCACGGCAATGTGCTTTCAGATCACAACAGTCCCGGTACACCGGACGCGGCGATCCCGCCTTCCGCCTGCCCACGACTGTCCCCCGGCCGGCCGGTTCAGACGAGACCAGAGGACGCCAACATCAGACCTCCTCCTCAGTCAAGAACCCGCCCCTGCCGGGCGCTGAGCAAGGTAAGTGCTTTGAGTCTATTCTCAGCACCTCAGCCTCAGGCCACAACGAAGCCGCCCGACGCTGCATTACCTGTTCTGCCCCACTGCGAGGCCCCGCCGGGTACATCCAAAATATTCGTCCCTTTGGTGCCCCTAGCGCAGAGCTGGGAAGCGTGACTTTCGCTTCCCAACGCATCACGCTGGCTGCACCGGACCATTCGACTCGGTTACGCAATTCAGTTTGCCCGGCTCCCGCCCCCCTTCAGGGGCGTCCGCTTTTCTGCAGTACATGGCGAGCACGCCAGTTCCCTGTGCACGGAAATCGCGACCCTCTTAGCCAAGGGTGCGGTAGAGCCCATCCCTCCAACCGAAATGAGGAAGGGTTTCTACAGCCCTTACCAATCCTGGACTTGCAAGTTTTCAATCGGGCCTTGTTAAAACTCCCGTTCAAAATGCTTACGCAGAGAAATATTCTGGCTGGCGTTCAGCATCTAGATTGGTTCGCAGCGGTGGACCTGAAGGACGCGTACTTCCACGTCTCAATTCTGCCACGACACCGACCCTTCTTACGGTTCGCATTCGACGGCCAGGCGTTTCAGTACAAAGTCCTCCCTTCGCCTGTCTCTGTCCCCTCGCGTCTTCACGAAAGTCGCAGAGGCGGCCCTTGCCCCGCTACGAGTAGCCGGCATCCGCATTCTCAACTACCTCGACGACTGGCTCATCCTAGCACACTCTCAAGAGTTACTATGCACACACAGAGAACAGGTGCTCCGGCACCTCAGCCGCTTGGGGCTTCAGGTCAACTGGGAAAAGAGCAAGCTCACTCCGGTTCAGAGCATCTCTTTCTCGGGTTGGAGTTAGACTCTCACCGAGCGAGCGTGCTCAGTCGGTGCTGGACTGCCTCGCTTCCTTCAAGCCAGGCACAGTGGTCCCTCTAAAACTTTTCCAGAGGCTCCTGGGGCATATGGCATCCTCCGCGGCGGTTGCGCCGCTGGGGTTGATGCATATGAGACCACTCCAGCACTGGCTCCAGACTCGAGTCCCGAGACAAGCATGGCACCACGGCACGCATCGGCTAAGGATCACCCCCGCCTGCCTCAAAACACTCCGACCCTGGACAGACCTCTGATTTTTACGGGCAGGAGTGCCCCTGCAGCAGGTGTCCCGACACGTCCTGGTCACAACCGACGCCTCCCGGTCTGGGTGGGGTGCCGTGTGCAGCAGGCAAGCAGCAGCGGGCCGTTGGAAAGGGGCCCCGCTGCATTGGCACATCAATTGCCTGGAGTTGCTGACCGTCCTTCTTGCTCTCAGGAAGTTCCTCCCGTTAGTTCGGGACAAACATGTCCTCGTGAGATCGGACAGCACCACGGTGGTGTCGTACATAAATCGTCAAGGCGGCGTACGCTCCCGCCACATGTCACAACTGGCCCGCCGTCTCCTCCTATGGAGCCAGCAGCGACTCAAGTCGCTGCGCTCCACTCACATCCCCGGAAAGCTCAACGTCATAGCGGACGCGCTATCACGACAACGCCTGCCCGGCGGGAGTGGAGGCTTCACCCCAGTCGGTCCAGCTGATTTGGGAACGGTTTGGCAAGGCCCAGGTAGACCTGTTCGCCGCCCAGGAAACATCCCACTGCCCGCTCTGGTATGCCCTAACAGAGGCTCCCTCGGGACAGACGCGCTGGCACACAGCTGGCCCTCGGGCCGCGCAAGCACGCATTTCCCCCAGTGAGCCTTCTTGCACCGGTGCTGTGTTCAGGGAGGACAAGGAGCAAGTCACGTTGGTGGCCCCCTACTGGCCCACTCGGACTTGGTTCTCGGAACTCAGGCTCCTCGCGACAGCTCCTCCCTGGCGAATTCCCCTGAGAAAGGACCTCCTCTCTCAGGGACGGGGCACGCTCTGGCACCCGCGCCCAGACCTCTGGAACCTCCACGTCTGGTCCCTGGACGGGAGGTGGAAGAGCTAGCCGGCTTACCGGCGACCGTCGATGAATACCATCAACCAAGCCAGAGCCCCCTCTACCAGGCACCTTAACGCCCTAAAGTGGCGCTTGTTCACAGATTGGTGTTCTTCCCGAGCCGAAGACCCGCAGAGATGCGCGATTAGGTCAGTGCTTCTGTTCCTACAGGAGAGGCTGGACAGGAGGCTGTCCCCGTCCACCCTCAAGGTGTATGTTGCCGCTATCGCCGCCCACCACGATCCTGTAGACGGCAAGTCTTTGGGTAAGCACGACCTGATCCTCATGTTCTTGAGAGGCGCCCGGAGGTTGAATCCCTCCCGGCCAGGCCTAGTTCCCTCCTGGGATCTCTCGGTAGTCTTGGCAGGACTCCAGAGACCTCCCTTCGAGTCGCTCGAATCAGTTGGACTCAGGGCCCTCTCTCTTAAGACGGCCCTGCTGATCGCTCGCCTCCATCAAGAGGGTCGGGGACCTGCAAGCATTCTCTGTCAGCGAAACTTGCCTGGAGTTCGGTCCGGCAGATACGTCTGTGATCCTAAGACCGCGACCGGGCTATGTGCCCAAGGTTCCTACCACACCATTCCGAGATCAGGTAGTGAACCTGCAAGCTGCCCCGGAGGAGGCAGACCCAGCCCTTTTGTTGCTGTGTCCAGTGCGCGCCCTGCGCATTTACCTGGACCGCACACAGAGCACCAGACGCTCTGAGCAGCTCTTTCTCTGCTTTGGGGGACGGCAGAAAGGGAATGCCGTCTCCAAGCAGAGGCTCGCCCACTGGGTTGTCGACGCCATCACACTGGCTTATCACACCCAGGCCGTGCCCCTACCCTTGCGGGTCCGAGCTCACTCAACAAGGGGTGTTGCGTCCTCGTGGGCACTGGCCAAGGGCACCTCCCTAGCAGACATCTGTAAAGCCGCGGGTTGGGCAACACCCAACACCTTCGCGAGGATTTACAACCTCCGCGTTGAGTCGGTTGCGTCTCGTGTTTTGTCAGGTCCGAGCCCGTAGAACTCGGTAACGCGTAGACTGACCGGCCGGGTGGATCGCTTGTGCCCAGCGCCCTTTTCCTGACATCAAGGTAAAGTAGTGCGCCTTCTTCCCAAGGCACCCACTCCGAGTCGGGCCCCTGGTCGATTCCTCCCCAGCCCTCCGGGTCCGCGGTTCAGCGGAGGAACTCGCCGACCCAAGCCACCACTGCGGGTACCCTGATGGCTACCCTGTACTGGTATAGGTGCTCCACAGGTTAGGCCTCCTGCTCGGACTCCCCCTGTGTGTAATTCCATGGTTCTGTCCCCTTACGAGCGGACCCCCGTGTCTCCCTTAGGAAGTTACAGCTGCCTCAGTCGCCGTGCTGTAGCAACTCCCCCCTTTCGAGGCTGGATCTACCACCGCACCATACTTTCCACACGAGCCCTAAGACGGCCGTGTGACTTGTCTACCACTTTTCCTCCCCAAGAAAAAGGGCAGGTGTGGTCTCCGCAGGGTCTGGGTAAGACCCCCTTCCCTATATGCGTGTAAGGGCCCCGGCCGTGATTGCTCTATGCGAGAAACATAGAGAGAAAAGAGGCCCAGCCAGGCTGGCCCGCTCCCATGTTGGCAAACATCGCCTTGTTCCCTCCCAGGGTAACTAGAAGGACTCCGATGTTCTTATGGGGCATTGGGGAAGGGTACGTGCAGCCAGGTACAGACGATGCGCGGCACTGGATGAAATCCCTGCCCGCCTCTGTATCGGCGGTTCACGTACAAGATTCAGCGCATGGCAAGATTGGAATGGGTCCCCTAGTGTCGCTTCTCCGACACAATGTGGAGAGAGCGACAGAAGGGGAACGTTTGGTTACGTATGTAACCTCCGTTCCCCGAGGGAGGGAACGACACGTTGTGTCTTTCCTCCGCCATGCCACTGAACCAAGCCACTGTTGTGGCCGGACCATTCCGGCTCCTCAGAAAAATCCTGACTAAACTTCCGTATTTGCCCCACTTAAATACCCGTATGTCCGGGGGCGGGGTATGCAAATACTGACTGCCAACTCCCATTGGCCCTTTTCAATAGGTCAGAGGTGAATATCGGCGCTCAAGAGAGACCCCTAGTGTCACTTCTCCGACACAACGTGTCGTTCCCTCCCTCGGGGAACGGAGGTTACATACGTAACCAAACGTTTTACCTTCTGTTAACCCTGTAAGACCCCATATATAAAAAAAATTATTTTTTTTTGTTGTAAGTCAGATGTTGTTGTAGGAGTCCTCTGATGCAGATAATGAAGGATTTATAAAAAAAATTTGTTTTTGTACGTTTTTAGGGAAACGTTGTAATATGCAACGTTGGGCCTAGTTGGGAGCAGAATTTCAGCATTTGCAATCAAACTGTCAGAACAAATACATAACTAAGGGTTCATTTGGAGTGTGGATTGCATACATAACTATAACAGTGCATTTCATTAATAATAATCACCCAAAAGTCATATTTTTATGAATCAGAATTTATTAAAAAATATAAAAACTGGATAAAATGTTATATACAAAACAGAAATAAAACTTTGTCAAAAAACTAGTGTCCAGTGTTCACTTGCAATGGTAGTCCCAAAAGCAGTTCCTTTCCTCTGAAAAGCAGAGACAGAGATTGCACTTCCTGCCGAGTGTATTAGAATATCATTTTTTGCGGTGTCTGCGGCTTCCTCTTGTTGTCTTCACCAGGAAATGTGTGACCATGTCCCGGCACACATCCGTTGGGGCCCCATTTGGTGGACCATAAGCTGAGGATAGTCTCTTCTGAGCAATCACATGTGTAACAGATAATATGTGGTCTATATATATATAAAAAATTATTAATTAGGAGAACCTTATAAAATCACTTTGGTTAGTGATGTATTATTAAAATGTGTTTTCAAGGGTTACAAAGGGTTAATATTAATTAATCTTAGCAAATAAGATTGACATACTATTTTGCCAGTCGGTAATCAGCTGACGGCAGATAGCTCCACACCATTGTTCCGGTGTCTCTGGGAGCGGAAATACATTTTTTTTTTTTTCCCGGGGGTGTGTACTGACGAAGCGAGGCACCTGTACTGCTGCGGAGGATGAAAACGAACTAAACCTTTGTGAAACTAGATAAATTGCGGATAAGAAAACACCATATTGAGATTTAATTTAGTATTACAAATGCTGTATATAATTGCCGGAAGAATCCCAGTGAAAGCGCAGCATAGTGTTATAAGTTTTAGAAACCGCGGTCAGTGGTTTTGATCCTCGTGGGAGTTTCTATGAGTGTGATCAGTGCTGTTTGAAAAAAAGCAAGGTAGTTAATTTGAGAAGTGTTTCAGTTAATTTATTTAATTTTATTGTACAAGCTAAATTGTTAAATTGATTGTGCACTGGAAGAGAAAGCACTAAATCTGTATTCTGACTTATATCTTTTGGTTTTAGCGAACGCATGGTTTTACTGGGCGCCGACATTTGGTGTGTGTGTGTCCAGCCACTTTGGTGAAATCGGTGATTTCAATCTAGGAATATAATTTTTTTTTTTTATGAATCTTGAGATAAGTTAATTGTTTGTATATATACATATATATACTGAAATGTTAGAATATACAAAAAGAAATTCATAATATTCTATATTATTGAATTGTGAAATTTATGTAAATTACATTTTACATGATGTGCTCCAACCAGATAAAAGCGGATAATACAGTCATAACAGACAGTACCCAGTAAGTTGAACATTTGTAAACTGAATATTTATCTGACCATGTTGGTTGACAGGTCAGGTTTTTTTGTTTGTTTGTTTCTTTTGGTTCTTTTTCCATTGTATGGATGGAATGCTGGTGAAATTGATGGCGAGCCGCTTACCCTGAAAAATTGTTGGAGACGTCCCTTTCTTCAGGATTTTTGGACCCGTCCTGTTATTACTACACTCTACTGTGTGGTAGGCATCATTGCAACAAACCCCCTCACTCATCTTCATTTTTACATTTCCCCCCACACATACACAAACACTACGGATATCTGAACTCTGAACTCTTGACTTAATTTGGACATATATTTTGTTTGGACACTGATTTTTACTCAACATTCTTTAATCTGCTCACTGAGGATCTGAGTTGAGTGGTAGGAGCCATTCCTACAGTTTGAGGGTAATTTGTATTTGTTTTGAACTTTGATGTGGTACTATTGTAACTGGATTTGAATTAGCTTGAATGTGGTGGTGTTAATAGACATTCAAGTTTAAGGGTGAACTTGATAAATTGATAATAGAACTAATTGAGGAAGTGGCATGCAACATTTTATTTTCATGTCATAACTTGATTGTGATATCAATACTATTGTCATTCAATTATTATTTTCATTTCATTGCTTGTATTCAACTAAACCTATTGTGTATATATTTTTTTTGTTCTAATACAAAAGCCAGTATTTTGCAACATTTAATTCTGGTCTGGTGAGTTTCATTTTAATAATTTCCCTTTACTCCAGTAGTCGAAACAATTGTGTCAACTGACCCAAATACCTATATATTATTCATTAATAAGTTCTTATAGGTGTTACACATGTCTCTGAGGTGTCACTGTTATGGACGTCAAAGGGCTCCCACTGGCTGAAGATGGCCGCTCTCTCCTTGGTGTGTTGACAGCCGTGTTTGTCAGGATGAGAGAGGATGCTAGTTGCACCTGAAACAGTCTTCTGTTCAGCATCTTTTTCTTGGGAATATTGAGAGCTTTGAAGTCCCGTTTGTAGAGGAGCCAGGCGTTGATCACAGCAAGGATAATGGTGTGCCAGAAGATGTAACTGTACCAGCGGTGCGATTTCATGGGGAACTTGTATTTGGCTGCAAATGAGTCCAACAAATTGCACACTGCCCATGTATTTGTTGTAAGCACCCACAGTGTAAGGTCTCTCAACTTCAGTGTAGGATTTGGTGGCTTTGTTACAGCGTTGAATCTTTTGCACAGTGCCAGCAAAGGATGACACAAGTGTGATTGTCCTGTTGTCATACCATTTGACAACACAGATGTTGTGGTTTGCCTCCACTCTGATGTCAAAGCTTCCTCTTCCCTTTTTCTTCAAGATCTTCTCATCTTCAAGGTTGGGTAAACGCTCTTGCCTGGCTGTTCCCACATAATGAATTCCACGAGCAAGGAGCTGAACTACAAATGGGACACAGGTGAAGTAGTTGTCTGCGTAGACCTTGTAGTTCTGACCTTCTGGAAGCATGGAGGCAAGCTTCCTCACAACATCACCTGACATTCCAAGTTCAGATTTGGCTCGTTTTCCATCGACACTGCCTTGGTACACATCAAAGTCACAGAGCATGCCAGAGATGCCAGTTCTTACCCACAATTTGAAGCCCCATGGATGAGGTTTGCCTCGCATATACTTCTACATTCCACTGAATTTCTCTTGAATGGAATCATCATCTCATCCACAGAGTTGTGCTCTTCGGGTACCACCTGCAGGCATTTCTCTCTGAATGAATCAAGCCATGGTCTTTTCACAGTTTGTCTTTCTTCATGCTCTCTGGCATTGTCAGGTTGTTGACAAAATATAATGATCTCAGCAGAGACTGGAACCTGTTTCTGACATCACATCAGAAACAGGGGTGTACCGCGTGTCTGACTCCCAGTACATACGGACACCAGACATTTGTTTACAGTTGTTCCAGTCTTTTTAAAGCTGTACTGATTAGTGTGTTCTGTCAGAGCCTGAATCATGTCTTCTGACACAAACATCTGGAAGTACGCCAGTGGTGTGTGGAGGGGAACATCATCACTGGTCATGTCCGGACCAGAGAAATCAATATTTGGACTGATGAAATCCTTTTTCAGCCAGCGATACCGTTCCCGGGCCATAGTCTGTTTAGTTGGATGGCTTGGTTTGGTTGGCTCGATGTCCTCATCATCATCAGCTGGACAATCAGTGGGCCTCTGATTCTCTTTGTCCACTTCCTTGACATTTTCAACCACCTCCTCATCACTTGAATCACTGGTGTATGATTCAATGTCAACATCACTCTCTCCGTTTTGATAGCATCAGTGACATCTTGCACAATGCAGAACACAACTCTCCTTGCTGGTGTCATTCTGAAACGGAAATAATAGTTAGAGTATGTTCAAATATAACTAATTCCATTGCAAATGAGTCCTATTTATGCAATACATTCTACTGAAGTCCACACAAATCTGTCTGGCTAGCCTAATGTGCTCTCTACTTAACAATCTAAAAGTAATATACAAACCCCCAGGCCTCATAAATACCCACATTCCAGAACATTCACACCTGTCCCTGAATAATTCACCTTATATGCATTGTTCCCCCATATTCCAAAACATTTGCACTTGTCCCTGAACAACCAACCTCCAAAGCATTCCACAAAAAGTCCAGATAAAAAACAGTTAACTATATTTGACTGCTAACAGAAATAACATTGATTTAGAATTATGGTCTAAACCGAAAATTATAACAAATAACACATTTATAAAGAGTGAATCAACAAATACATGTATTTCTGTAAGTATTTATCCTATATGTGAACATTTGAGAAGTGTAATGTCTCCATGTAATGTACAAGGTGCACATGCTATTTTGACTACCATTTTCACCAAACGTTGTAAAGGTACAACAAAGACATTACAAGCTGAAAATCAAATTTGATGTATGCATTCCACAATAACATAGAATATGTAGCTCATGTAAATACTAACAATCACCCAAAAAAAAAAAATTCAGAGATTTTACTTACTTCGATCTATCCAGTTGAATGAAACAAGGAGATGTGCTTCCAGGAAAGTTTGCAGGTGAAATTAGTTCAAGGCCTTATGGCCAGCCCTATTTACACATTTACTATCCAATTGGCATTGTGATGCAAGACAATAGGACCCATTGGCTATGTAAATGTGGTCTTTAAAAAAAAAAAAATTTGCAAATGTGTTTTTGGAGAGCTAAAAGTGATGTTGTGATTTTACAACAACGGATCTTACAGTGCCTGATCTTCTGTAAAGCTCCTTTGCAACGATGTGTGTTGTGAAAGGCACTATACAAATACAAATTACTTGACTTGATGCGCATGTTTTTCATATCACATGACATAAAACAGTAACTAGTTTTAAAAAATAAAAGACACGAAAACATGAACCAACAGAATAAACATGACATATTCCCCCACCAGGGGTGGTTCTTGATGCCCCAAAACATGAACACACACATTAAACATGACATAAATCCCAAAGTTCTGTAGGGAGCTGGGGGGGGGGGTCTTGAGGTGTGGAGCGTGGTCTGGTATGACAGGGAGTGGAGCATGGGATCATGGCTGAGCCCATGGGGGGTGGAGCCATGAGATGCTCGAGGGGAGGGCCTGGACCATGGAGGGGAGGCGGGTCTGGACCGTGGAGGGGAAGCAGGCCTGGACCGTGGAGCAGAGGCGGGCCTGGACTGTGGAGCAGAGGCGGGCCTGGACCGGTGAGCAGAGGCTTGCTTGTGACATGGCATGGAGCAGGCTGAGGCGTGGCTGTGACATGGCATGGAGCAGACTCAGGTGTGGCGGTGACAAGGCATGGAGCAGACTCAGGTGTGGTGGTGACATGGCATGGAGCTGACTCTGGCGTGGCGGTGACATGGCATGGAGCTGACTCTGGCAAAGTCGTGGAAGACGGATCCGTGGGAGGCTCGAAACTAGTAGTCCTGGATGACTGGGAAAATACCTCAGTGGTCGTGAGCATGGACTGAGTCTTGGGAATTACCTCGTGGATTGTGGGTGTAGACAGAGACTCGGAAACGACCTCAGTGGTCGTGAACATGGGCAGAGACTTGGAAACAACCTGCATGGTCATGAACATGGGCAGAGACTTGGAAATGACCTCCATGGTCGTGTACATGGGCAGAGACTAGGAAACGACCTCCGTTGTCGTGAAAATGGGCAGAGACTTAGAAACGACCTCCGTGGTCGGAGAATTTGATCAATATGTCCTTTTTTCATTCTTCTTTTTTTTTTTTATCATTCTACACTTAAAGTATCATAAATGTACTCAACTTACAATGTTTGAAACAAGGAAGGGAAGATTTATAGGAAAAAAGTAATTACATTTTGATCTGTTCTCACCCAAAATCGATTAATTGAATTCAGGAGACATATTTGAATATTTTTGGCATTTAATGGTATACTTTTCTGCTTTTATGTGTTTTTTAAGCTTCAAAGTTATAGTACTCTTTCACTTGCATTGTAAAGACCAATAGAGCTTAGATTTTCTACTGAAAAATGTTGCTAGTGTTCAGCAGAAGAAAGTCATACACTTTTGGGATGGCATGAGTGTGAGTAAATGATGAAAGAATCTATCCCTTTAAATATTATACCACTGCTGGAATAAAATGAATTAAGAAATTATTTCAGGTTAACACACTGGCTCTCAAAGGTGGGGCAGACATTCACGAGTGTGTTTGAAGGATTATGCGTGTACTGATGACAAACTCGGTGAAGAATATAAACATGAGAGGAATGAACGAAAAGATTGGCTTCCTGCACCTACAGATACAATATGTTGTGATTGGTAAATTGACCTTGATGCCAGTAGTGTCATTCATATGTTTAAAAATCATCAAAAGTTATTTAACTTTTAGTTCTAATTAGTTAACTAATAATTCAAGTACATGCGGGACTAGAGGAAGGAAACAAGATGAGGAAACTGGAATAGGAGGGGATGGGATGGGAGAAGAGGAGGGTAGAGGAAGAGGAGGTGACAGTAAGAGAAATAAGGGGAAGAGTGGACAGGAAGAGAAGGGAGGAAAGAATGGATAAGGCGAGGAGAGTGGAGGAAGAGAAGAGGTGAGGTGATGAGCAGAGGAAAAAAAAAGGAAACAATTATCTTTTATATGGTATGGGAGTAATTTTTATTTATTTAGACAAATTATTTGGGAAGTGGAAATTGCTGACTAACAGGCATTATTGAGAGGCATTCTGGTGTGATATCTACACACATTGACTAGTTTAAGTAGAAAGCTTCCAAGGCATCCATGACTAGTTCACATGATTCATAATGTCCTTATTTTGTTTTTCAGAAGTAATATTGTCAAAAAATGCATTGAATCACACTGAGCTACACACAATTTAAAAATAAGTACAGTCATATGATTGTACTTAATTGCTCAGATTTGCTTTCTTCTAGAGTCTTATTGAAACCTGGTAGGAGGATGGTGCCTGCTAATTACTGAACTGATCTGCAAAATTACAGTCACTGCCTGTAGATGATACACCAGAATGTCCATCAATAAGTCCTGGGTTCCGTTTTAGTTTAATTGTTCTTTAAAGTTCAGAAGCCACATTAGCTAGTAATACAAACATTTTATTTGAAACCATGTGTGCATGTATGATTCAGCTGCTGTGAGGCATAACCATTGGACATCTGGGGCCACGGACAAAGATCAAATCCACCATCAAAACATGGCTACATCTGGCCCCGGATAGGGATGGTGGCAGGAGAGAGAGGATGAAAAGAAAAGATTGTGTGGAGAGTGTTAGGAATATTTTGGGATATCGTGGTGGTCCCAAAATTCCCTGGTCCCTCTAATTTATGTCTCATGTGCCTGGTCAGGTTACAGCCGTGAGTCTGTGCCTCTAAAGTCTTCCGGAAGGGAGGAGAAAGAACAACAACACACAGAGTGTCTACACTGTTAGACATTTTATTGCATTTTTGCGGTAACTTACTGGCAGCACTATTGCCAGTAAGTTACTGTAAGTGTTTTACGGTATGATGCCCTTACTGCAATTTAATTTTACAGTAAGATGCCCTTACCGCGATTTCATTTTACAGTATGATTTCCTTACTGCAATTTAATTTTACAGTAAGATGCCCTTACCGCGATTTAATTTTACAGTATGATTTCCTTACTGCAATTTAATTTTACAGTAAGATGCCCTTACTGCAATTTAATTTTACAGTATGATGCCCTTACCGCAGTTTCATTTTACAGTACAATACACTTAAAACTGCAACTTATTTTTAATTTATTTTACACTATTTTATATTTTACATTAATGCTATTGAATTTAATAAATTCCAAAAAAGTGACTTGAGTTCATGTACATCAGCATATTCTTTATTTACTGTCACTATCAATTACATCCAATTTATTTATTGTGATACAGCATTTACATTTTTTTTGGAGAAATTCATGCATAACAAATAAAAGCAGAGATAAAGACAATACGCAAAAAAAAACCAAGTACAATAAAAATACACTAACAGTTCTTAGCTAAAACAAGAGAAAACTAAATCAAAAGGAAATGGCACCCACCTCTCTACTAATCCCAAAGAAACAACAATATAAATTTGTATGGTAAATAACAATACAACAAAAATTTACAAACAAATAACAGATCTGAGGAATTGTGCTGCTTTTGCCCACAAAGCTTCTTCTCCTCCAATCACAGCAGATTTACAACCGATAATTGCCGTCAGGTGGCAGCAATTCCTTCCTGCTTATGGGAAGTAGAGAGAGAAACAGGGAGAAAGGGGAAATAAATAAATAAAGAAAGAAAACGTCTGGGGTTACATGTGTAACCCTTGTTCCCTGAAAAAAGCGGAACGAGATGCTGCGCTTTTGCTAAGCGCTACGGGGAACAATCCTGCATTGTGAACAGCTGTGAATTTGTGTGTAACATGTCAATGAACATTGACCGGAATTTATAGCCTCAGCTGGTGATGATCATTACATGCACCTGTGGCCAGGCTATAAAATAGAGGCGTCACCAGTGTGTCGTCAGATACCTTTTTCTGAAGAGCAGTCCTGGGACATCCCAGTGCGGCAAAAAAGCGCAGCATCTCATTCCGCTTTTTTCAGGGAACAAGGGTTACACATGTAATCCGAGACGTTCCCTTTACAAAAAGCTTCACTATGATGCTGCGCTTTTGCTAAGCGCTACGGGAACGCAATACCCACGCCGCCGCACTGGGGCTGTCCGGACCCCTACGGTTGTGAAGTGTGCTCACAAAAACGCAAGAGGTCTCAGACATGAGCTTGATGTCGACTCAAGGGCGTAAGAGCCCGGAGTAGCAGAAACATCTAACCCATAAAGTTCGATGAACGTGTGCGGAAAGGACCAGCCTGCCGCATCACGAACTTGTTCAGGCATGAGCCTGCCATAAAACTGATGAATGTGCGCGGAGAGGACCAGCCTGCCGCGTCACAAACTTGTTCAGGCGTGAGCTTGGGATGTCGACTCAAGGACTTAAGAGCCCGGAGTAGCATGAACATCCAAACTATAAAATCTGATGAATGTGTGCGGAGAGGACCAGCCTGCCGCATCACAAACTTGTTCAGACGTGAGCTTGAGATGTCGACTCAAGGACGTAAGAGCCCGGAGTATCAGAAACATGTAGCCCATAAAGTTCGATGAACGTGTGCGGAAAGGACCAGCCTGCCGCATCACGAACTTGTTCAGGCATGAGCCTGCCATAAAAACTGATGAATGTGCACGGAGAGGACCAGCCTGCCGCGTCACAGACTTGTTCAGGCATGAGCTTGGGATGTCGACTCAAGGACGTAGAAGCCCGGAGTAGCATGAACATCCAAACTATAAAATCTGATGAATGTGTGTGGAGAGGACCGGCCTGCCGCATCACAAACCTGCTGCAGAGGGACCCCTCTGGCTAGTGTGGTGGACATAAGTCTGAAGGGCACGGACTGGGCAGAGTCCGTGAAGTCTTTCCTGCTCCGGCGTTAAAAACAGCGGGGAGCAGAAGGCTTCCAGAGTGACAGGGTGTAGTGTCGAAAAAGGCACCTTAGGAAGGTAGTCAGGATGAGGATGCAGGATAGCTTGGCCATACCTGGGGCAAACTCTAAACAGGCCGGCAAAACAGACAGAGCCTGTAGATCCCGATTCTCTTAAGAGAGGTAATCGCCACAAGAAAAACCAGCTTGAGAGTCAGGAGTCTGTCAGACGCTGACTCTAGAGGTTCAAAGGGGGTCTCAACCAGACCCTCCAGGACTATTGCAAAGTCCCATGAGGGAGTTCTGGTCCTAACAGGAGGCCTCAGTCGCCTGGCTCCAAGAATGAAGCGAGCGAGTAGAGGGTGCCTCCCCAAAGGCACCCCGTCCATCAAGGCATGGCAAGCCGAAATGGCGGCCACATAAACCCTGAGAGTAGTGGGGCATATGCCTGCTGACAGTTTTTCTTGCAGACAGTCCAGAACTGAAACAATCTGGCAGTTAACTGGATCTGCACCATGTAAACTGCACCACTTTTCGAAGACACCCCATTTATTGGTGTAGATTCTTCTGGTGGAGGGAGCCCTAGCACTAAGAATGGTCTCGATAACTTCAGGCGACAGCCCTGTGTCCCTCAGTTGGTACCCTTCAGGGGCCAAACATGAAGTTTCTACAATTCGGGCCGGGGATGAAATATTGTCCCCTGTGCCTGAGACAGAAGGTCCCTCCTGTCCGTAATCGCCCAAGGCAAGCCGTCGAGGAGAGATATCATCTCTGAGAACCAAATCCTGTTCGGCCAGCGAGGCGCTATCAGTAAGAGGCAAGACCCTTGCTGGCGAACTCTGGCTAAGACTCCCGGGAGCAGAGAAACTGGTGGAAATGCATACAGACACATTCTGGGCCATGTATGCGCCATCGCGTCCAGACCCAGGGGGGCTGGGTGACTCAGAGAGAAGTAGAGGGGACATTGCGCAGTCTCTTGAGAGGCGAAGAGGTCCACTTCTGCTCTGTAAAATTTCTCCCAAATTTGTTGTACTACCTCGGGGTGGAGTTTCCACTCGCCCCTCGGTATGTTTTGTCTGGACAGAAAATCTGCTTGCACATTTAGGCGTCCAGGGATATAAATTGCCCTGAGTGACAGGAGCTTTCCCTGGGCCCAAAGGAGAATCCGAGGTGCCAGCAAATTCAGGTGGCGAGAACGTAGACCTCCTTGATGGTTTATGTAGGAGACTGCTGCTGTGTTGTCCACCTGCACAAGGACATGGCAGCCTCTCAGATGTCAGAGGAAGTATTTCAGGGCCAGAAATACTGCCATCAGCTCAAGGCAGTTGATGTGCCAATCGAGCTGATGACCCTCCCATTCCCCTTGGGCTGGACGACCACTTAAGACCGCACCCCAACCCGTCAGAGAGGGTCGTTAGCATCCTGCGACGACATGACGCACCGAGAGTGGGACCCAAGGTAAGGAACCGGGGTCTGAACCACATAGAAAGGGAATGAAGCGCTCGGCACGTAACCCTTATTTGCCTTAGGGGACTGGCCCTTGGATGAAATCCCCTGGCTTTTAGCCACAGCTGAAATGGTCTCATATGGAGAAGGCCCAAAGGAATCACTGTGGACGCAGACGCCATGAGACCTAGTATTCGTTGATACTGACGAACAGTGCAACTTTGGCCTAGCCTGAGATTGCTCAGGGAGTTCTGGATGGACCTGACAGGAGCGGGAGACAACTGTGCCCGCATCATGATCGAGTTCCATATAATGCCTAGATAGGTAATTTCCTGGGTTGGAGAAAGAACGCTCTTTTGGACGTTGAGTCTCAGACCCAGAGAACCTAGATGAGCCAAGAGGATATCTCTGTGCTGAACTGCCAGTTCTTGAGATTGTGGTATTATCAGCCAGTCGTCTAAATAATTCAGAATGCGGATGCCCTGGAGTCGCAAAGGAGCCAGTGCTGCATCCATGCATTTCGTGAATGTGCGGGGTGATAGGGCAAGGCCGAATGGAAGAACCCGATACTGGAAGGCTTCGTCCCCGAAAGCGAACCTCAGGAACTTCCTGTGCTGTGGCAGAATTCCAATATGGAATTGGAACTTGAACTTGAACACCCTGACCGAGCGGTTCAAGCCTCGAAGATCTAGAATCGGACGCAACCCCCCACCCTTCTTGGGAACCAGGAAGTATCTGCTGTAATAGCCTGACTCTTTCTCTGGAAGGGGAACATGTTCTATGGCCCCTTTTGCCAAGAGATTTTGCAGTTCTTTCCACAGTAGACATGCCTGCTCCGGTCTTACGGTAATGGGAACCACGCCGTTGAAACGCGGAGGGCGGCGAGCGAATTGAATTCTGTAGCCTTTTTCTACTGTCTTTAGAACCCACATAGAAATACCTGGCAGAAGTTTCCACGCTGCCAGGTTCTCTGAGATGGGTTCTAATTTCAACACTTCCTGTTGAGGGGGTGTTGAGTGTTCCATGTCCTGGATTAAGGCAGGAAGCAACGGTACACCCAACTCTTTGTTGGAAGCCTCTATCACCCGAAACACCAAAGGCGGCGGGAGTGAAGAGGTTTCGTGAGGGTATCGGGAGGGCCGAAGTGGATGATACACGCGCCCCGTCCCGAAGGGAACTACCATCACAAGGTTGGGTACAAGACCGTCAGGGTTTCTTTCTTTTAGAAATCACGGCCCTGAGGTCTTTCTTGGGCGGCTGCTGAGGGCAACGAGCCTGTCCCCAGTCCCTACGAGGGGGAGCACGACTCGCCACGCTCTGTTTTTGAGCCTCTCTCCTAGCAGAATCGGGGCGAGACTGGGTGGCCGATGGCCCCGCCCCCTGAGTGCGGCGAGGAAGAAACTGCCCAAATGCTTCCTCATGGCTTTTCGCCTCCTGGAATCTGGAGATAACCGTATTCATGGAGTCTCCGAAGAGACCAGAAAGCGAAACCGGGGCATCGAGTAAGAAAACTCTGTCTTTATCTCGGATGCCTGAAAGGTTAAGCCATAAATGCCTCTCCGTACTGACCAAAGCGGACATAGACCGGCCAATGGCACGGGCTGACTGCTTGGTCGCACGGAGAGACAAATCTGTAGCTCGACAAAGCTCTGAAAAGGCCTCTTCGTCGAGAGTTTCACCCGCACTCAGATCTTTTAGCAGGTCAGCTTGGTATGCCTGTAACACATCCATGGTGTGCAGTGTAGCACCAGCCTGACCTGCCGCTTGATACGCCCTCTCCACTAGTATGGAGGTAGTTCTGCATGGCTTAGAGGGGAGAGCAGGTTTTTTCAAAGATGATGCCGAACCCGGCGAGAGATAACCCGCAAGTGTCTCTTCGACCGGCGGCATCCTTGAATACCCTCGCGCCTCAGCACCCACGATAGTCGAATATAATGACGTGGAGGGCACGTGAATGTGCGAGGTATAAGGTTTCCTCCACGAATGAACAAGCTCATCGTGGAGGTCATCAAAGAAGGGAAGGGACTGATGAGGTGTTCCCTTCCCTTGGCCACCAGACAGAAATCTGTCCTCTAACTTGGAGCGTTTGGGGGTTTCTTGGTCACGTGGCCAGTCTAATTGAAGTCTGGCCACTGCACGAGTAACCACATCAAGTAACTCTTCAGAGGATTTTGTGTCATGCTTTGAGTGCTCGGATGTGGGTAACTTGAAATCTACAGATCCAAGAAAATCAAGGACCCCCTCCTGAACTGAAGAGGCGCCGCGCGCTTCAAGCTCACGCGAAGGACCAGCCGGATCTGGGGAGAGAGCGAGCGAAAGGGACGTACCCGTCTCTCGCGCCTCAGCCAGATCCATACGAGAGCCCCACGAATGAAGTGCGGGTGCTGGCTCTTGGAAGTAAGCGAGGCGAGCGCGAAGCATTCTGACCGAAAGAAGGTCACAATGCGCGCACCCGCCCTGCCCCAATGCGAGAGCCGCGTGCTCTTCCCCCAAACAAACAAAACAAAACTCATGCATGTAACGTTGACAAGGAAACACGCATCGTTTGCTCTGTTTCTCCGCCATTCTCCTTTTTTATATATATATATATATATACAGTATATATATAATCTGTTTCAGAGCAGAGAGAGAAAGGAAAGAAAGTTCTGCGCACTGCCTAACAATTTCTAACTCCAAACAAAAGGGAAGAAAGTTTCATTAGCAGGTTTGTGAGACACAGCACAGTATGCTCTGAATGAAAAATATCTGACAACACGCTGGTGACGCCTCTATTTTATAGCCTGGCCACAGGTGCCTCTAATGATCATCACCAGCCGAGGCTATAAATTCCGGTCAATGTTCATTGACGTGTTACACACTAATTCACAGCTGTTCACAATGCAGGATTGTTCCCCGTAGCGCTTAGCAAAAGCACAGCATCATAGTAAAGCTTTTTGTAAAGGGAACAAAACAAATACATCCTTGGACATAACACACTCACACAGGAAGTTCTACAGATTGTAGCACCAGCACCAGATTTGGTATCACCGCACATGTAATATGAATAATATTACATGTTTTGTCTCTAAGAAATGCACAAGTCCCCACTGACTTCCATAGTATTTATTTTTTCATACTATGGAAGTAAAAGTACTGGTTACCAACATTGTTCAAAATATCATCTTTTATGTTCAACAGAATAAAGAAATTAATTCAGGTTTGAAACAACATAAGAGTGAGTAAATGACAGAATTTTTATTTCTGGTCGAATCTCTTTAAAGCGTTCTCTTCTTTTTGGCAAAGGAATTACACGATTGTCATAGAAAATTTGGGTTTTCAAATGCACATAATAGACAATAAGTGTACACATTATGCAACTATCGCTTTACATTTTCCTATATTAAAAATAGCGGAACTGTGATCCTTTCACATAATTATCATTCTCACCTTTCTCCCTCTGTCTCCACCTTTCTCTTTTAAAGGTTATATTATTTTCTTTTCTATTGGTGGGTAGTTCAGTTATCTTTTTACCTCGATTTAATTTCTTAACAGAGCTTTTTCTTTAAATATTACTTGTACTTCTACTTATGGAGATTTAGTAGTCCACTGCCACCTATGATCCCAAGAGTGCCAGTCGAATCAACGAGCCCACTTGTCCAGAGCACTTACTACTCAGCTTTGTAGAGGTATGGGGGAATAGTAAAGCTATCGGGTCAAGAGCAGTGAGTGATTCTCTTTGTCTTCTGTTGTTTGATTGCAATGGCAAACAGCAGCACACCTGTGTATAGGCTACTGTCACTTTAAGACCGAATGCACAGATCCAATATAATGACCATTGATGGGAATAACGGCGTTATAAATAACATTGTTACTAACGGCGTTACTTTTTTCAGTAATGAGTAATCTAATTGATTACTCTTCCCATCTTAATAACGCCGTTACCTTTACTGGCAAAAAATGAGGCGCGTTACTATAATTGAAGGTGTTTTTTACTTGAACTAGATCTCTGATGAAAAAAACTTGAAGTACAGTATACCAATTGTCTGAAGATTTTTTTATTTTTATTTGCACTACAAAGAGTGTATATATTTGTTATTTCTTTTTGGTATAGTGCTTAACAAGCATAATTTAATTTTGCCCAGTTGTGGCCTGTTGAGGGGCAATAAACATCAAAAGTTCCAAAACATCTTTTGTGTTATTTGTATCGATCCACTATATATAACATAATATCTACATACATGGCACTTGATTGGAGGCTAGTCTCACTTTGTCCCACAGCAACATTAACATAGTTTAGATTTGTGTACATTGTTTCTGTTAATAATGTATTGTATTAAGTGTCCATTTCATTATAATATTCAGATTTATCATATATAATTGAACATGCACATGTATTTAAAGTTCCGTTAAAGAGGGATGGAGGTGGGGTCACATTTGAGCATTTAAAAATGTACTTGAAAGTAACACAATAGTTACTTTCTGAAGTAAATAGTTACTTTTATAATTTGTAACTGAGTAATGAATTTAGTTACTTTTTGGAAGAAGTAACTAGTAACTGTAACTAATTACTTTTTAAAAGTAACTTGCCCAACAATGATAATGACTGACATGCATCCAATTTTTTCCCTATTGTTTAAGTTCACTTAAGACATGACCTACTGTGGACTGTTCAATTTCTGGGCCTACGTGAATACTAGTCAAGTCATGCATTTTGACAAATAAGGGTGTATATTTGATCGGTATTTCACAGAACTGAAATGGGTGCTCGAGCGCTGACAGACTGTGCTCACTCTTCGAGTGTGTGTGTGCACGAGGGGCTGCCTGTCAGCATGCGAGTGCTAAATTCCGATCTCTTGCATGGTTTATTGCAATTTTAATAATTTATTAAAACACATTTTGCCATTTATTTTCTCATTTACCCATGTTTCTTTATCGCTCAAATGCATCAGTAACTTTAAGCAGTCATAACACGCATAACGCATAACATTTCAGAAAGCAACAAGTGAAAATAAAATGTTAATCCTCTCTGCGGTGACTGTTCGGTTGCATTTTAAGACTTTTGAAACCTGAATTTAAGACATGTAAACGCTAATTAAGGCCTTATTTTTTCATTAACAATTTTAAGACATTAAGACTTTTAAAGGATCCACGGACACCCTGAGTACAGTAGGGACAAATATTTAATGGAACCGCAAAGATTGTGTACTGGTGTTGGTGTCTGACTGATTGTGGTGGCCTGTCGGGGCCAATTTTTTGTCCCAGTCCAGCCCTGCATAAGAAACTTACCTAATTTGACGTTCTCCACTCAAATTCGGTGAGCCTCTGCAGAAACATTGCTACCCGGGAGTTGATGGCAGTCACCTTTCTCTTCACAACACCTCCTATCTTTCGACTTGTGCCAACTTTGGCCGTGCACTTGCTGCCCTCTTCAGGGTTGATCCTTAAAAAGAATCTTAAAACAAACACAGGTCTTACATTTTCATATTAACACATACAGTAGTCATCTTTAAAAGCGGCCCTTTATTTTTCTCAATATAAATAATTTAAGAAACAAGATATGAATTTTTTCCCCATGAAAACAAGCACTGACTTTGTTTATAAAGTAAATCAAACACCCACCCACGCACGCAGGGGATAATCCATGGCTAGCTGTGCATTAATCGATTTTAAAGCATGACGTGGAGGCAAAGAACCACCTGAAACGAAGCGGAGGGTTGGTTGCCTCTGCAAAGTGCATTAAAATCATTTAATGCACAGCTAGCCGTGGATAATCCCGCTTATACCATGGTCATTTGCCAGCACTGACAACTTAAATCTGTTGTTGATGTTTGCAGTGCAATATTTGACCGGAAGGGACAGGCTTGCGGAAAGCCTGAACGCTTCTCTAGAGAGGAAATGGATCTGCTTGTGTGCGAGGTTAAAGCGAGCAGACCATCTACGGGACAAGCTTGATTCCACCATATCTTTATGTACACAATAATAATCTTTTACATTGTAATCCTTTTATTTTTAATATTTGGCATGTTTGTCTGCATGTGTAATAAGCAGAGTGTTCTGCATCCGCCTATAGGCGCATATTACTAACGCGCCCTTTAAATAAAAATAAAAAAACACTGCCATTGACTTTAGACCAGGTTATAGACCAGGTTTTAGTTGGTCAGTGGCGCAGTCGGTTTCAGTTTAAAATAAAGTCATACAGGTTTGGAATGACATGGGTTGTGAATATATTAAATAATTTTCATTTTGGGTTAACTAATCCTTTAAGGTTTTTGTGGTGAAATACCCACCTCTGCACCATCTCCAGCGTAGTGGATGGTGACTCCTGATACTCCAGACTGAACACATAAAAGGAGCTGAAAAAGACAGCGAAAGCACTGGCAAAGTTATGAAGTTGGTTAGCTTCATAGAAGACCTTCCCCTCAATGCTGACCATCCAGTGGGTTGCAAACAGCAGACTACTCCCTAAAACAAAGGCATCTACAGCTAAATTGTTTCATGTAATAGAATTCTTAACAACTATTTCTAATACCTAGCATGATCACCCGTGGTGTGGTAGGCACTGTCACCTCCTGCTCAACCGACATCTTGGTCGAGTTTGGCTGAAAGAAAAGATAATATCAATACAATTCTCAGATATTGCAAATAATTTCTATTTAAGAAAAAAATGTGAGATTTCAACTTAGAGTGATGGTGTAAAAAATTTTAAGAAATAACTTTTACATCTGTCAAGATGAAGATGTGGTCCTCTTTCTCTTGAAAGTATTTAATTAAAAGAAGAATGGCAGCGATATGGACCTGATGGTTGTTCATGCTTTCATGCTCCATCTCTCTATTATTAATATATTATTAACTAGGAAAAAGTTAATAATCCTCCTGCCCTTGGTGAGGAAAGCTTCATGGAGACGTGTGTCAATATCAATATCAGTGAGCATATGGAAATGACTGCAAAGACCTCTTTTAGTGAAGAGAAACGGCCATTGCTCCTCAACTTCACACAGCCTACAATAACATGTACAAATGAATAAAAATTAAATAAGAAAATAACTAATTAATTAAATCATTAATTAATTCTTGCATCAATTACATAAACTTTGACTTGATTTTGTTCTTAAATTTTACCAATTAAGTTTTACCAATAATTAGCATAGAATTTCAAAAATATTTTTCAATGAATCTATTAGTCTGCCTTTACATTGCTTTAAAAGCGTTACTATTTTAAACATGTCTGTCCTGTGCAGAGTGAATCCAGCATGTATATGATACTATATGTAACTTTAGCTGTCACTTCAGAAACAGTTTGCAGCATGCAATTGGCTGTCGGTCCAATACATCTCTTACATCGTGTCTACACTTTGTTAATGAGAGGATTTGCGAGCCTGCATAATTTGGCACTGAATTAAAATGCCGTTATGAGCGGACCCATTATCATCCCCCTGACCCACTATTTTTCCAAAAGTGACCAATGAGACCCCCAGACCACCCAGGGGGGCCGGGGCTGTCCACGGACCCATTATCATCCCCCTAACCAACTGTTTTTCCCAAATAGGTTTTTACGCTCTGGGATTTCACGGGCTACGCGTTTGGTGGCCGGGGTGCCCGCCCACACCCTCGAAATGGCATATTTTGAAGGTCAAAAAAAAGAATCGCAGGAGGTGTCTGCCCTCTTAGTATGTAATAGAGGGGCACCAGGTGTGCAACCGAGTGAAATTTCGGCTCCGTCGGAGCTCGGGGAGCAAAGTTAGAGCACATCCCACGTATGATTTGTACCTTGTATTTACACAGCGGGTCCGTGTACACAACCCCGAAAGGTCCAAACGGCTCCAAATTGACAACAGTAGCTTCTCAGGGGCCCCCGAGCCAGGTCCTGCATTTTGGAGGCCCTTGGGGCTTGCTAAGTATTAAAACCTCTGATGAATGTACCGTTGCACAAAGGCCTAAAACGCAGCCTGTCTCATTGATTCCTGTGACAGGCAGAGAGATCTGTTGAAAATAATGAAAAATACTTGTTTACATCCTAGACCTTAGTCCTCTTAGTATGTCGATAAGGGGCTTTTGACGTGTCACTGTGTGAAATTTGGGGTCCGTTTGGGGTCCGGAGCTCAGGGTGCAACGTTAGAACACGTCCCACTTACCATTTGTACCATTCATTTTCACAGCGGGACCGTGTACACGACTCCGAAAGCTCCAAACGACTCCAAATTGATATCTGTAGCTTCACAGGGACCCCCCTAGTCAGTGTGCAAAGTTTCAAGTCCCAATGGCTTCGTTAAGTGCTTAATTGGCTGACTAATGAGTGCAATGTGACAATAATTTTCCTCTAATATTTTTCTTGATTTTTTTTAAAGTACTTCCTTAACTCTGAGGGACACACCTTTTTAATATGTTGTTTCTGAGGGCCCAACAATGAAGTATTCGAAGCCCCCAAGTCTTAGCACCAAACCAAACCCCGTCCACGAAACCGCTGTTGAATTGCATTGGTTCAATGGGCAAGTGGGATTTCTTGTAAAAAGAGGTCAAAAGGTCGCAGGACCTCGAAATTTGGGATTCTGGAGCCCCAGGGGCCTCCAAATCAGTGCCTAAAATTTGGAAGCTCTAGACATTTTCCGAATGCACTCTTTCAGCTCTAGACCTTAAATGAACACCCAAATGACTTTGCACATGCAAGAGGCTCTTTCTGGCTTTGAGAGCAAAAGGCCTGTGAGGTTGATTCTCGCATTCAAGCCAAAAAAAAAAATGGGGAAAAAAATTCTTTCTAGAGAGTTGCGCTTTTAATATGACAGCATGTGAAGTTTGGGGCCCAGAGGAGCTTTCTAGAAAAAGTCCATCTGCCATTAATTTCATTCATTTTCTACAACGGGTCGATGGACGGGGCACCGAAATGTCCAAACGACTCAAAAACGACATATGCGTGTCGTCAGGGCGTCCTTAGACAGCGTGGGGAGTTTCGTGACCTTTTGACCTTTTTTTCCATTCATTTGGCCCATTTAGGGACGTTGTCCACAAAGACGTTGTGAAAAAGGCATTGGTTCAAAGGGCAAGTGGGACGCCTGGCTAACGGGGGTCAAAAGGTCACAGGCTCTCGAAACTCGCGCAAAAGGGGCCCCCAAATCAGGAACCAAAATTTGGGGTCTCTAGAACCTTCCTGAGCGTACAATCAGACCCTCGACCTAGTTTTCTCAAATCAGTCACGAGGCTCTTTCAAGCTATCGGTGCAAGAGGCCTTTGTGAGGAAATCTTGCACAGACTCCCCCCAAAAAACGTTCCTTTTTTCTAGAGCCACATGCTCTCGGTATATCTTTCGGGGGACGTCAGGCTACCGCCGTGTGAAATTTGGGGGCTGGGGGAGCTTTATAGAAAAAACCCACAGGCTATTTGTTTCATTCGTTGTCTGCAACGGGTTAGCGGACGGGGCTCCGAAAGGTCCGAACGACTCGAAATTGACATATGCACATCGTCGGGGTGCCCTTAGACAGCGTGTAGAGTCTCGTGACATTTTGACCTTATTTTCCATTCATTTGGCCCATTTAGGGACGTTGTCCACAAAAACGTTGTGAAAAATGCATTGATTCAAAGGGATAGTGGGACGTCTGGAAAAGAGGGGTCAAAAGGTCACAGGCTCTCGAAACTGCCGATCCGCGAGCGTCTGGTCCCCTCGAATCAGGAACCAAAGTTTGGGGTCTCTAGAACCTTCCTGAGCTTATATTCAAACCCTAACCCTAGTTGCCTCTCATCCTTCTAGAGGTCCACAAAAACGTTGTGAAAAATGCATTGATTGAAAAGGATAGTGGACGTCTAGAAAAGGGGGTTCCCGAGGTCGCAGGACCTCGAAATTTCAGATATTCGATCGCCAAGGGCCCCCCGAGTCAGGTCCTAGAGTTTGGAAGCCCTGGGGGATTGCTGAGTATTAAAGGCTCCGATGAACGGACTGTCGCACACAGGCCCAAAATGAAGCCTGTCTCATTGATTCCTGTGACAGGCAGAGAGATCTGTTGAAATTAGTGAAAAATAATTTTTTGCACCCTAGGCCTTAGTCCACTTAGTATGTCGATAAGGGGCCCTTGACGTGTCACCGTGCGAAATCTGTGGTCTTTGGGACATCGGGAAGAGCAATCCCACTTACCATTTGTACCATTCATTTTCACAGCGGGCCGTGTACATGACTTGGAAAGGTCCAAATGGCTCCAAATTGAAATCTGTAGCTTCTCAGGGGCCCCTTAGTCACTGTGAAAATGTTCAAGTCTGAATTACTTTGTTAAGTGCTTAATTGGCTGACTAATGTGTGTAATGTGACAATCATTTTTCAGGAATATTTTTCTTGATTTTTTTAAGTACTTGCTTAACACCGAGGGACATGAATCCATAACATGTCGTATCCGAAGGCCCCAGGAAGGAGTACTCGACGGCTGAAGTTGCTGGCATATGATAATTTTTTAAGCTCATTGTGCATGTTTATGAGTTGATAGTTGCATCAGCTTGTTATATTGTGCTGAGTTGAGTACTATTTCATAAAGGAACATAATAAAGCATATTTTATTTATAAGTTTCCTTCCCCCCACTATAACCTCAATTGCATGTATTGGCTTGTATTTGGAGCCCATCCCCCATTTTCCATTTTCAAGCCAGCTTCAATGGTTCTCCAACTATAAGCGTATTACAATGTTAATGATTAATAATTGACCTTTGAGTCTCACACTTAAGCTAATTGTGCATGTTTATGAGTTGATAGTTGCTTCAACTTGTTGTATTGTGTATTCTGAGTGCTGCCAAAGGGATTTTGTCAATAAAACTGCATGTAAATGTTACTCTAAGTGTTTTAAATGAATAGCCCATAAACCTGCTGTTGAGTCTCCATAGAACAAATTGCTTATGGGTAGACCCACTTCCAATCAATTTAATGGGGCAAAAATCATCACTTGGTGGACTTCATTTTAATAACTCCAGGATAACATTTATGACATATAATCACATTTAGGTGACTCAGTGAAGCCCCCTGATCAACCTGAGCCCTTCAAAACAAAAAAATGTCACTGACCACGAAACCTTTATTTCTCTGAATGGGACAAATTGTACAGGGGATGTCCAGATCTCAGCTCTGGATTGACTTAGGAGCTGAAACTTGTGTTTCTGTCCTAATCTCAGTCTCCTCTATCTATGTTGTGAGTTTCAAGAAGATCAGAGGAAGTCGAAAATTTCGCACAAAAAAACTCAGAGGTACGTTTATTTGCACGAAATTTTCGACTTCCTCCGATCTTCTTGAAATTTATACCATAGAATGAGGAGGCTTACAGGAGAACAGAAACAGAGGTTTCAGCTCACTAACTCTGTCCAGAGCTGAGATCTGGACATCCCACCTCCAATTTGTTCCATTCGCAGAAATAAAGGTTTCGTGGTCAGTGGAATTTTTATGTTTTGAAGGGCTTATGTTGTTCAGGGGGAGTCCTACATTCATCTAAATGTTATTATATGTCAAAGATTTGATCCAGGAGTTAAAAAAAAACCATGTCCAAAAAGTGATGATTTCAGCCAATGCAAATAAATTGCATGTGGGATGTCCATATCTCAGCTCTGGACAGACTTATTGTGCTCAAACCTCTGTTTCTGTGTTTCTCCAAGCCTCCTCTTTCTATCTTGTGAGTTTCAAGAAAATCTGAGGAAGTCAAAATTTGCGCACACAAATCCTTAAAGGGGTACGCACAAAATTATCGACATTCTCCGATTTGAATGAAATTTATACCATAGAAAGAGGAGGCTTGGAGAAGACCAGAAACAGAGGTTTCAGCTTCCCAAGTCTGTCCAGAGCTGCACATCCCACAACCAATTTGACCCATTCACAGAAATGAAGGTTTCGTGGTCAGTGGAATTTTTTGGTTTTGAAGGGCTTATGTTGTTCAGGGGGAGTCCTACAGTCACCTAAATGTGATTTTAAGTCATAAATTTGATCCAGGAGTTAAAAAAAAACCATGTCCATAAAGTGATGATTTCAGCCAATGCAATAAAATTGCATGTGGGATGTTCAGATCTCAGCTCTGGACAGACTTAGTATGCTCAAAAATCTGTTTCTGTGCTTCTCCAAGCCTCCTCTTTCTATCTTGTGAGTTTCAAGAAAATCTGAGGAAGTCGAAATTTGCACGCACAAATCCTTAAAGGGGTATGCACGAAATTTTCGACATCCTCCGATCTTAATGAAATTTATACCGTAGATAGAGGAGGCTTGGAGAAGAGCTTCCCAAGTCTGTCTAGAGCTGAGATATGCACATTCCACAAATTTAATGTGGGTAGTCCCAATTCCAATCAATTTAATGGGACAAATTGTATGTGGGATCTCAGCAATCCCTGTCTGTGATTCTTTGCTAAGAATTCCACTTTTTAGCACTTTTGCACAGTGCAGTTCTCAATATGTCCAATATATGTATATGTATGTACTGTATGTATCTATCTGTAGGATAGACATCTGTCTGTGTGTCTGTCTGTCTGTCTATCCTTTTAGCCCATTACTTTGATTGGAATTGGGACTACCCACTTCCAATCAATTTAATGGGACAAATTGTATGTGGGATCTCAGCTATCCCTGTCTGTGATTTTGTGCTAAGAAATCCACTTTTTAGCACTTTTGCACAGTGCAGTTCTCAATATGTCATATATGTCTATGTATGTATGTATCTATCTGTAGTATGTTTGTCTATCTGTCTGTCTGTCTGTCTATCTGTCTGTCAGTCTGTCTATCCTTTTAGCCCATTACTTTGATTGGAAGTGGGACTACCCACTTCCAATCAGTTTAATGGACCCAAAATCATAACTTGGTGGACTTCATTTTTATAACTCCAGGATAACATTTATGACATATAATCACATTAAGGTGACTCAGTGAAGCCCCCTGATCAACCTAAGCCCTTAAAAACATAACAACTTCACTTACCACGAAACCTTTATTTCTGTGAATGGGACAAATTGTACATGGGATGTCCAGATCTCAGCTCTCGGGCTACAACCTCGGGACTGACCTCGTTCGAAAGGGCTGCCTGAGACCTTTACAACGAGCCCAGCTTCCTCTCACTAGCCCACCAGGAACATAAAAAGGGCCAATGGCGCTGCCTGAGGGGGAGATAGCCTCTAAGTGGTGCTGAATGGAAAGCATAATTTGCCAATGCATATAAATTGCACATGGGCAGTCCCAGTTCCAATCGATTTAATGGGACAAATTGTATGTGGGATCTCAGCTATCCCCATCTGTGATTCTGTGCTAAGAAATCCAAATTTTAGCACTTTTGCACAGTGCAGTTCTCAATATGTCTAATATATGTCTATGTATGTATGTATCTATCTGTAGAATGTTTGTCTATCAATCTGTCTGTCTGCCTATCCTTTTAGCCATTACTTTGTTTTTAATAGGACAAATTGTATTACTTTGATTGGAAGTGGGTCTACCCAATTGCAATTTAATTGCATTGGCTGAAATCATCACTTGGTCTACTGCATTTTTATAACTCCAGGATCCATTTTATGACATTTAATCACATTTAGGTGACTGTAGGACTCCCCCTGAACATAGTGCACCCTTCAAAACATAAAAGTTCAACTGTCCACGAAACCTTCATTTCTGTGAATGGGACAAATTGCATGTGGGATGTCCAGATCTCAGCTCTGGACAGACTTGTTGTGCTCAAACCTCTGTTTGTATGTATGTACTGTATGTATCTATCTGTAGGATGTTTGTCTATCTGTCTGTGTGTCTGTCTGTCTGTCTATCCTTTTAGCCCATTACTTTGATTAGAAGTGGGACTACCCACTTCCAATCAATTTAATGGGACAAATTGTATGTGGGATCTCAGCAATCCCTGTCTGTAATTATTTGCTAAGAATTCCACTTTTTAGCACTTTTGCACAGTGCAGTTCTCAATATGTCCAATATATGTCTATGTATGTATGTATCTATCTGTAGGATGTTTGTCTATCTGTCTGTCTGTCTGTCTGTCTATCCTTTTAGCCCATTACTTTGATTGGAAGTGGGACTACCCACTTCCAATCAATTTAATGGACCCAAAATCGGACCCGTGATCGGACCAGCAATTATCACTTGGTGTACTGCATTTTTATAACTCCAGGATCAAATTCATGACATATAATCACATTAAGGTGACTGTAGGACTCCCCCTGAACATAGTGCACTCTTCAAAACATATAAATTCCACTTACAACCAAGCGATGATTTCAGCCAATGCAAATAAATTGCATGTGGGAGTGCCACTTCCAATCGATTTAATGGACTCAAAATCGGACCCGTGATCGGACCAGCAATTATCACTTGGTGTACTTCATTTTTATAACTCCAGAATTAAATGTATGACATATAATCACATTTAGGTGACTATAGGACTCCCCCTGAACATTGTGCACCCTTCAAAACATAAATTCAACTGAACACCAAGTCATGATTTCATCCAATGCAAATAAATTGCATGTGTGTAGTCCCATATACAGTCAAATGAATGGGCAGTGGTCTATTGGAGGACATATATCTATACAATCAATTGCTAATGGGCAGTTAGTCTGTTGGTGTATATACAGCTATACAATCAATTGCTAATGGGCAGTTAGTCTGTTGGCGTACATACAGCTATACAATCAATTGCTAATGGGCAGATAGCCTGTTCAATAAATTGTACGTGTATAGTCCCACTTACAGTCAAATGAATGGGCAGTAAGTCTGTTGGTGGACATACAGCTATAAAATCAATTGCTAATGGGCAGATAGCCTGTTCAATAAATTGTATGTGGGTTGTCCCACTTACAGTCAAATGAATGGGCAGTTAGTCTGTTGGTGTATATACAGCTATACAATCAATTGCTAATGAGCATTTAGTCTGTTGGTGGACATACAGCTATACAATCAATTGCTAATGGACAGATAGCCTTTTGAATAAATTGTACGTGGGTAGTCCCACTTATAGTCAAATGAATGGGGCAGTTAGACTGTTGGTGTACATACAGCTATACAATCAATTGCTAATGGGCATATAGCCTGTTGAATAAATTGTACGTGGGTAGTCCCACTTACAGTCAAATGAATGGACAGTTAGTCTGTTGGTGTATATACAGCTATACAATCAGTTGCTAATGGGAAGTTAGTCTGTTGGTGGACATACAGCTATACAATCAAATGCTAATGGGAAGTTAGTCTGTTGGTGGACTCAGTTTGTGTGCAAAATAGATGGTTAGTGGGCAGATAGCGGGTCCGTGGACAGCCCCGCCCCCTCAGGGTGGTCAAGGGGTCTCCCTTGTCAATTTGGGAAAAATAGTGGGTCAGGGGGATGATAATGGGTCAGTGGACAGCCCCGCCCCCTCAGGGTGGTCAGGGGAACTCGCTGGTCAATTTGGGTAAAATAGTGGGTCAGGGGGATGATAATGGGTCCGTGGACAGCCCCGCCCCCTCAGGGTGGTCAGGGGGTCTCGCTGGTCAGTTTGGGTAAAATAGTGGGTCAGGGGGATGATAATGGGTCCGTGGACAGCCCCGACCCCCCCAGGGTGGTCAGGGGGTCTCGCTGGTCAGATTTGAGGTGTTTTGACTTGGTTTGACTTGACAGCCCTTATGTAGGACAAGAACAAAGCTTTTAAAGTGGAAAAGATATTAGACAAGAAGAAGCATGGCAAAAGAACCATGGTGCTCGTATGGTGGGTGGGATGGCCTCCGAAGTTTGACAGCTAGGTTAATGAAAAAGATGTTGTGGATCTACAGAGCTCTTAAAGCATATAAAAATATACATTTGTCACCTGAGTTCATTTCTGCAGTAAACGGTCATGGATGAAGCAGGGTTTTATGTCACATTGCCATGCAATGCTTCATTAGCTCTTTACCCCGAAAACCGAATTTCAAATTACAGAACAAGATTAGCAAGGCCTATAAACTTAAAAGGCATGTGGGAGGTGGGTCTGACTGCAATTGAATGCCCTAGCTCATGGTACACTATTACTGATGATGATGCTAAAATCCACTTGAGAGAGGTTACAAACGACAGAAAAAGATATTTTGAGATCATAAATCTGAAAAGCGGATATTATGACAAAGTTTTGTTTGTAATTAGGGAGATAAATGCTTTGCTACCTCAGCATGTACGTCTCGGTTACGATCATGTGAAAAACAAAGTGTACATGACAGCACCACCAGGAAGATCTTTAACATTCCACAGTAAACTAGTCATTATTTTGGGTGTAATACCAAAGAAACCATTGGAATCTGCAAATGAGCATACTGGAAATGAACGCAACGAAACCAATTCTACACCGGTGTATGCACCACACCAAGCAGATATAAATGGAGGTTTTTACACTATGTACCTGTACACAGATGTTACTGAATATCAATCTGTGGGGGATGCACACGTTCTGCTTTTGAGATGTGTACATATAACCGGATCGGATTGTGAAATGGTCAGTGTTGCATATGACAGAGTGCACTACGTGTCAGTGAATACATTTCTATTGGAGAGATTTGTATTGAACTCAAAGACGACAGAAACAGGGAAGTGCCGTTTTCTTACGGTGAAGTTGTCGTTAAACTACACTTCAGACCTGTGAAACAACCGATCCTTTAAAAATGGTTTACTATAACCTGTACCAAATGGATCCTACTCATTATGTAAACTATTATAAAACTCAAGCAGGAGGAATGCCGGGGTATGCTCGGGGGGGTGTTATGTATGGGGCCGGGCTCTGAGGTATTTTCAGGGGTTTGTTTCGAATGGCTCTTCCGTTGTTAAAAAGAGGTTTCAGCATAGCCAAACCACACCTTAAAAATGCTTCTAAAAACATAGTCAGTGACGTTGTCACCAATGCCATGACACATTCGTTTAGTAACAATAAATCTCAAGATGGGTCGGGTTTAATGATGATGTTACGTAAACGGAGGTCTAAACCGCCTGGAGTGAGGAGGAGGAGGAGTGGTCAAGTGGTAAAGAAAACCAGGAAACCCCCTAAGAAGCCTGCAGTTAGACAACGAAGACGAAAGAGATCTGTGAAGCGCGTCTCATCTGGATCAACTAAGAGATCTGTTAAAACTATATTCTAAACAATGGCTCTTCTACATACCATGTCCGAAGAGTGTATTAAATTCGAACTGGATCTGTTTACAGTTCGATGACTCAGACGGCTATTGAAAAAAACACATGCATTGAAATCCCTCCTCTATCTGCAATATCGGCCAGCACTCCATTGGAGTTTTTCATAGCTGGGAATGGTGAACATTATATAGATTTGAATAATACACTACTTTACATGCGTGTTAAAATCACAAATCCGGACGGTTCAAATATCAGAGATGGGACTCCTGTTGGACTGGTCAATTATTAATACTATTTTTTCACAGGTTGATGTATCACTTGGTGATAGGTTAATTTCACAGAGTACAAACACCTACCCTTATCGATGCATTATAGAATGCCTTTTAAACTATGGTAAAGATACACTGGAAAGTGTGTTCTCAGCAGGGTTATTTTACAAAGATTCTGCAGGACATATGGATGTAGGCAATCTGGCAGGGGCTAACAATGGTCTGACAAAGAGGGCATCCTTTAGCAAAGAAAGTGCAGTAGTTGAGCTTTTATCACCCATACACAGTGATATCTTCTTTCAAGAAAAGGTAATGCTTAATGGGGTGGACATTAAAATCCATCTGACAAGAGGCAAAGATGAATTTTGTCTAATGAGGAGTGATGCTATAGCATACAAACTAAATATTTTGTCAGCATCCCTGTTTGTCAAAAAAGTATCTGTATCACCAGGAGTGAGACTGGGACACGCTCAAGCACTACTCTCTACCACTGCCAAATACCCCATTGATAGGGTCTGCCTGAAAAAATTCTCCATACCAGCTGGAGGCCATGTATCAAACCAGGAAAACATATTCTTAGGCACACTCTCCAAATCTATCATACTGGGTATGGTCGATAATGATGCTTTTACAGGGTCATATGATAAAAATCCTTTTGCATTTAAGCATTACGATCTGGAGTTTCTAGCTGTTTATGTGGATGGGCAGCAACACCCCGCCAAACCATTACAACCTGACTTTGTAGCAGGCACCGCCGTACAAGAATTTTACCAGCTTGCGCTATCGTCTGGAAGACATCTAAAAAACCAAGCGTTGGTAATCGACAGAGAAGATTTTCTGCTGGGTTATACCCTTTATGGTTTTAACCTCACACCAGACGAAGATTGTGGCCAACACATCTCGCTTGTTAAGTCTGGGAATATCAGACTAGAAGTACGGTTCAGACAACCGCTTCCAAGAACCATTAATCTGATTGTTTATGCTATTTTTGACAACATCATTGAAGTTTCTAACCGAAGGCAGGTGCTTGTTGACTACTATTAATTAAAAACATGAACACCATACAACTTACCACGGCTATGGAGCGAATCACACAATTGCCACACACAATTACTTGGGGTACTACCGTGTGATCATTTACCGAAGGATCCGTTAAGAACACTACCCACGGCTGCCATAATCAACACAAATCCTTCACACCTCCCCGGGGAACACTGGCTGGCTATTTACATAAATAAGAATGGTTCAGCATTTTTCTTTGACAGTGTCGGTAATAGTCCAGATTTTATTAGTTTTCCTGTATCAATCATTGACTTTCTAAAAATGAATTCAACACGCATTCAATATTCAGCTAAACAATTTCAGCATTTTATATCTGTCACATGTGGTCATCATTGTGTTTTCTTCCTATATCATATGATTCAAGGTCATGATTATGATGATGTTTTGATGCTTTATAGCACTGATTTAATAAAAAATTATGAATTTGTATCACGTTTTGTGAAAAAATCTCATTGTAATAGTAATGCATTTAAGTGTATTCAATGTGTGCAAATGGGTGAAACGTTTAAGTAAATTATTTGTAAATGGACGTTTCTAATAAATAAAAAGAGCACAATACCAAATGTACCAATGTCATATCTTTATTGAACATCACATGATTAATTTGTACAAAAAATATGAACATCAAAATTATACAACATCAAAATGACAACCACACGTTTTGATCAAGAGATGGTGATTTAAATGCTGACAACTCTGAATCCTTAGAAGAAGGTGTACTTAAATACATTCTTTGTATCATAGAGTGCGATGTAGACTGTTTGGTTTTAAATGAACTTATCACATGTCTAACCGTATGGTTTGGCACTGTTGAATAGGGTATGTTTAAAGTAGCAATTGCCTGCAAAAATTCAGTCCATCCATGAGGTCTACGGTCATCCCTAATTTTATGTGGGGCTGTAATACTCTTCACAAGATCCAACACGTGTGAGCCCTGTATAGTAATACCTTTAAATACAAACTCCCCCGAATCATTCCAAGATTAAACTTCTTTGGCTTTAGACATTTTATCACACTTCTCAATGGTACATTTTTCAACACATCGGCAACAACATATTTGATGCCTTCAACAGAGGTAACAGATGGCTCTTTGTGAGACGCATCGGGCGTTGGTAATGCAAGCGTTAAGGTGTTACTGCCCCGATCACCCTGTTTAACTACTGTTAAAAATCTTTGTAAAGCTGAGGTGTAAAGCTTAGCCTTCTGATGAGTATCCAAGTTGTCTTTATACAAAATATTTCTTATAGCAACATCCAGATCGTCTTCAATGGTTTGTTGAATAGATTCTCGAGTACTGGACATCTTAAGTTTATCTATTTGATTTTGAGGGACTAAAAACAGCTTCTCAGCATACTCCATCTTCAACCTTGGAATAACTTTTCCACTTCAGAGTTTCCTCTCGCCTCCTTTATCATGTCATCAATTATCAACAGATTCATTTTAATGACAGGTAATAAAACATAATCATTCAGAGATTGCGTATTCCTTCCACAAATTTAATGTTATACATTTTATACAGTTTATCATACAGTGGTTGCCAGCAATCATAAATGTACACATTGTTTTCAATTTTTTTAGAAATCATATTTACAGCATTTTCCAACAACATTTTTACAAAATAAGACTTTCCAGAATTTGAAGTTCCACTTATTACACATGAAAAAGGATGTTGAAGTCTAAAATCAAAACCATCAACCTCCCGCACACTGCGGTGGTTTAAAAAATGATTAGTAGCCATATGGTAGCGTTGTATAATCAGGGAATAGCTGCCTTTTATTATACACCACTTGAAACTTTTTAACAACTGACTTGTTTTGCAAAGTCAAGTTCTTTTAATCCTCACGATGTTGTCTATGTAGGCTAGGATGTGTCTGGTGTCATGCAATTTTACATAACTGTCAACAAGACCGATCAAAGTGTCTAATCTAATGGCCATGGAATTTTCGGCATTCAAAGTTATACCCTTTGCTTTCATACGCACTTTACTTTTCGCAGTGCAATATTCGTATGTTTTAGGCCCTCCTGAGCAAAACTCTGTGATGTGATCATCATTGCCTATTTCATCAGTCAGATCACCTTCATCTCTAGAGATAAAGATAATGCTGTCTGTGTCGCTATACAACAATCTGTCACCATTGTAGCCTTAATAAGTCTGTAATAATTTTCAAAATCCTTGAAAATTATTTCAGGATGTCCAACAGGGTAACTTTTTTGAGCCTGACAGTAAGGATAAAGACTCGTGAAATCAACATATCTGATCTTCTAATTTTCTGCAGTTTTGTGGTACAACTTAAGCGTTTTTCCGCCCCCCAAAGAGTGCATGACGCGGTTTCAGTCTCTCGGGTGCCGAATAATTGGTCATAAACGCAATTACATGAGGGTCAGTTTGCTTAAGTTTCTTCCATACACACTCATGCATCACCTCAACGTCTAAACAGTATGCGTTCTGCAAAACATCAATCTTTTCATTAAACTGCCTCCTGAGCACTCCAAAAGGAATATTTGACAGGGGATTTGCATAGTCAGGTCTATAACGACACTCTTGACCATGGTGAAAACATCCGGCAAATTCTAGAGCTCTTCGTACACCATCTTTTTCGTAATATCCATCAACAAAGTACCCTCCAAATTTCACTTCACCGTGATTTAGGGCATGGTGAATGTCTACATCACAGGTTTTTTTTTCACATACTCCAGACATTCAATAGAGATGTTAGAGAATGTCTTATACTGATTGACGTATGCATTATTATGCGTCAGAGCCAGTGTATTTCTAGAGAGAAATTGCGTCTTGAAAGTACCCATACAGCAACTAGCAAGAGTCACGTAGCTGAAAGGATCTACCAGTGTGCATCACATGAACTCATCTCACGTAATAAATCTCACGCATGCTTCACGTAATAAAACGACGTCGTTCATGCAATAGATGCCAATCTCTTTTCTGAAATCAAAGACTTTACCATCGGCTGTTGCGTACCACCGATCAAATTTTGTCATGGTGTTGTACCCATAGTAGTTTTTCGCATGGTATGGACCTATATAAGTCTGATTTTCCTGTCTGTTGAAATAGTGAGGAAAGAAGCCTTAAGAGAGAATCGATAAAACGTTGCCTAAAAGTCTCATCATACATTTTAATGGTTCTACATTCTTGCATTACTATGTTAAGTTGGAGTCCTGCATTGCAAAAATACTGCAATCCGCTTGCATTGTGTGCTATCCACGTGTAATTTTTCAATCTCGGCTGTCTAAACCTACAAATGAGCTGTCTCACACACCCCTCACCTCCAAATTCAAATGTCGCACCATCAAAAGTCATGGCGCAAACATAATTAGCGACATGCTTTCCATTACCACATCATATTTCCATTACCACATCATATATTCCTTGGGATTGGTAGGCTGTATGAAACACTGGTGTTGACCTCCGTGGCTTACATCATCCCCACAATGTAAACACTTATCATTTGGACAGTTATGAGGTTTGGGGTTTTTGGATGCAGTGTAGTAATGTTTACCACATTTACGACAATATTTTGTAGTATCACAAGCGGATCTACCACAATCATCATTCGTAGGGGGTACTATTTTATGGGCATTAAAACAGTAGCTAGATCTGCAATAGCGCAAGCAGTCTTGACAGTGTATTGTGCTTTTAGGTTGCTTGTAGCACTCACTATCATTGCAAACAGATCACACATATTTAGTCATGATTCTGTCTGCTCGTATAACCCGTGTAACAGAAATCACACACATATGCAGATCCTATAAATGCTTTCAGATTCTTTATCATGTAATAATGAGAATCATGAATGTAAAGATATGCTGTTTTGGTGTGTGGTTCATCAGAAGTTTTATATTTTTCTAACTTTCCATCGCTTGACATGTGAAAGACATAAATGTTTATGTCTAATGCCCGTTCAAATTTTGCAATGTCTCCTAGATTTTGTCCTGAGGTGTGAAACCGCCGGGAATCTGAATTGTTTTACCCGTTTTCTAAGTTGTCATGTAAAATCTGTGGGTCCAGAAAATATCCAGAAAATGTGAGGCATATTGAAAAGCACAGGTTGTTTGACGTATTGACAGGTGTTGTGGCAAAAATTATTAACCAACCATTATCACTGCATAAGAGACACTCACAGAAGAGAAACTGTCTTTTAAAAGAATTTATTCTTGCAAGAAGGACCCAGTCATTACACAGGAGTTACTCTGTGCCATGAGTGAGACCCTGAAGGGGAGGGCTGACTTGTTTTTTATACCTCTTTTCCCCAAGGTCTCCAACAGAAGCAGATCCTCCCCCTCTACATTCCTCAGATACAGGGGCATTCCCTTGCAATGACTATTACTGATCAATGAGTATTCAAATTTCTACAACAATTCCCCGCTTTTTATCATTCAGATTACTCAATCACAATAATAAACAATAAGACAAATTTTAAGTCATATCATCACACTTACACTCTTCATCTCTGATTTTCGCATAAATGATCACTCTCTTAAACATTTGTGAAATAACGTTTGGAAAAAGTAAAAAAAGCTTAGGCAGTTTTTTTTGTTTCGTGGGGATAGTCCCTGAAGTATTAGCAAGCAAGTAAAAGACTTTATCTGAAGCCGGGCTAAATGAGTAAACTCTGTTACTGCACTTCCGACAAAATCAGACCCTCAGTCACCTCAGTATAAACAAGAAACAGTGTACAGATTAAGTAGGAAAAACACATCAATTTAACATTTTGGTTATGTCACATCTCTTAGTTATGTGAGCAGGCTATAAAAATACAAAAGAATAAAAGTATAATAAAATCCCTCATTTCAAACCCTCTCCTTGTACGTCATCTCGTAACACGGATGACCGCTGCTTATAACCCTCTTTACATATCAAAACATTCTCAGAATGGGAAGATATTTTAACACATTTCACAGTAGCTCTCGCTACTTGTATCATCATATTTGTGTTCATCATCCTCTGGATAGACTGTCATTTTTACCAATTGAACAGACATCCCTGCTTTAACCAGTCTCTGTAATGAGCTGGAAACACACGTTATAATGCATGGTAAACATAACAATATCAACAGTCCTATCACCGCAATTGGTAACACAGTTTGAATCAGCCAATATCCTCCCCAGTGATTCATAAACCAAGTAAACCATGTACTCTCAACATGTTCTGGCTCCTGTACGGCTTTTCTCATGTGTTCAATTTACATTCGTGATGTTGTCACTGTAATCTGGAATATTGAAACAACAATACATTCCCAACATTTTGCAAACTCCCCCTTTCTCTGCAGTTAACATATCAAGAACCAACCTGTTTTGAATGACCGCATCTCTTAAATGTTACATTTCATCATTTATCATTGTCAAAAATTTTCAGTGCTATTATCTATTGCTAATACTGTCCATGCTTGCCCATTTATCTGATTAATTCTTACCGTTGTACCCACCCCTAAGAACAATGACCACCCCACATTTGCTCCAGGCGTCGTCCATGGATCAGATAATGTGTACCCTGCATAGTGCTTTGGTAAATCCACAGGCAAAATTTCAACATTTATTTTTTCCTTCCCACCCCAGGTGCCTTGTTTGGCAAATACACAGATGTACCCACATTAATCAAAGCTGGATAACAACACCCTGACCATTTCTTTGGCATCCGATGAAATGCCCTGTTGCCACACACCCACACTGCTGCAGGTGAAGTTTCATGTGACTTGCTGAATGGGCATGTGAAGTTGACTTCTTTGTCATTGATGACGGCTGTACAGTTGTCTGCTGTTCTGTCCTTCACGTTGATTCTGACCCTGCAGTCAGACCATCCTGCTTTAAACCCGTCTCGCATTGTTCTTGAATTCTTTTCAGTTCGTACCTTTTCACGATGATTACTGCTTGTGACCACAGGATGGGGTCTGCACACAGGCCACGTTATTCTCTGTGGCTGGCCTTGCTCTTCCACTGATAGTGGTACTCGGTGTTCAAACTTGACCTCAGCGTTTATTGACATTCACTCGGAACAATCTCCTCCTGTTGCTGATTCTCCTGCGATGTGGGCGGAACTTTCCTGCAGTGGTTGGCATGAACCCATGTAGCTCTCTCTGCAACCTTCACCGCCGTGTGAGTCGTCAGTAGCACTTGGAATGGTCCCAGCCACCTTTTCGCCTTCCAGCTCTTTCTCCTCAGGTCACGAATCACAACGAAATCGCCAGGCCTGATTTTATGGTTTTCAGCAACCTTCCCCTGAGCGGCTTTCACCTGAAGACAAACACTGGACAACAGAGAAGACATTTCTTTGCAATAATTCAACATGTCATTCTCACACAGATCTGTTGATGGCAGCCTTTGTCTCCCCCCCTCTATTCCCATGAATGGTGGTCTACCAAAGAGTATTTCAAATGGACTTAAATTTGTTTTGACTCTGGTGTAACACATCAACACAATTGGGAGTGCTTTAACCCATGCGAGCCCAGTTTCCTCACAGCACTTAGCCAATTTGTTCTTGATCGTTTGATTCTCGCTCTCAATAGCACCTCCACTGGCGGCGTGGTAACTGCAGTGTGTTCTCATGTCAATTCCCAAAAACTGACCCACCTGCTTTATTGCTTCATTGACAAAGTGCGTCCCATTGTCCGAGCTGATTTTCCTTCGAATTCCCCATCTCGGAACAATCTCGGTTAAAAGAGCTTTCACTACTGCTGCCGAGTCTTGTTTTGAGGTTGGGAAGGCCTCAACCCATTTGGACCACATGACAACCATCACCAGGCAGTATTTCTGTTTCCCACAAGGGGTTAACTCGATGAAATCCATCATCAGATACTCAAAATGCCCCCCCTGATGGTGGTTGAGATACTATAGGTGTTTTTATCCCTCTTGCCATGTTATGTGTGTTACAAATGACACATCTTTTGCAAAAATGTTCAGCAAATATCGTGAAACCCTTTGTAAACCACAATTCTTTCATTTGCGCAACCATCCCCGCTTTTGATACATGGTCTAACCCGTGTATCAACTTTCCATAATAAGGAAAGAAGTGTTTGGGTAAACAAGGCATGCCATCACAGCTCATCCACACATTCTCCTTAAAACTACAGCCAGCCACCTTCCACTTGTTTTTCTCCTCGCCTGTGGAAAAAGTTTGCATGCTCTGTAAACAAGAAGAAATGTTGAGGTTATTGTCAGATATCAAAGCACACGTAGATTCTTTTGTCTCCATCGATGCCTTGGCCTTCGCTGCCGTGTCTGCTCGTGCATTTCCTGTTGAGACTGAACTGTTATCGTTAGTGTGCGCTGCACATTTGCAAATCGCGACCTTGTCTGGTAAAAGAATGGCCTCCAAAAGCTCAGACACAAGAGATGCGTTTAATATTGGACGACCATCTGACTTCAGAAATTTTCTGTGCTTCCATAAAGCACCAAAATCGTGTGTTACCCCAAAGGCATAATGCGAATCTGTGTAAATTGTCACACATTTGTCTGCCATAAGTTTACATGCTTCTGTTAAAGCAACCAGTTCAGCTGCCTGAGCTGAATAATTTGATGGCAGTTTGCCAGATGTCATGACCTCAAATTCAGTGGTTATCGCAAACCAACCTTATTCTTTCCTGTTTGTGGATCTTTGGAAGCCGACCCATCCACAAAGAGGATATTGTCACAATTGTCTTATGGCGTGTCTAATAGATCTGGACACGGTGTGCACACCTGTTCAAGCGCTGACAGACAACAGTGATGTTCCTCGCCATACTCCTCTGTGGGGAGAAGGGTCGCAGGATTCAAAGTTGTGCATCTTTTAACAGTTATGTTTGGCATGTCCAATAAAATTGTGTGGTACCTCAGCCATCGGGCTGTAGATAAATGTGACGTTCTCTGTTCTTGCAAAATCATGGAGACTGCGTGTGGAACCATCAAAGTTAAATCAGAATACCCCACAAATTCCCTGGATGCCAGTACTGCCAGTTCAGCAGCCGCCACAGACCTCAAACAGTGTGGTAGACCTGCTGCTACTGCATCAAGTTTGGTTGAAAAATATGCCACAGGTCGCAGTCTGTCTCCATGAGTCTGCAAAAGAACAGAAGTCATAAACCCATTTTTCTCATCAACCATCTGAACAAACGGTTTGTTTACATCTGGCAGACCCAAAGTGGGAGCCAGAGCCATTTGTACTTTCATGTTAGCAAATGCCTCCTCGGCTTCGCTTGTCCAAACAAGCTTGTCACATGACCTTAGCCCTTTCCCTGTCATCAGGGCTCGTAAAGGCTGTTCAAGAATGGCATAATTAGGAATAAATGTACGACAATAAGCACACATTCCTAAAAATGACAATAATAGTTTTTTCGTAATTGGTTTTGGCACATCTTTTATGGCCTGTACACGTTTGTCACAGATGGATTTACTGTTTGTAATTTTGAAAGACTGACTTTGTGTCCCTCTCCTTCTAGGTGCTTCAAAAGGGAAACAGAGTCAGCCACACATGTAGCTTCATCACATGCACAGATCAACAAATCATCCACATACTGTACTTCAATCTCAAAATCACATTTTGACATAAATGCTCCTACACTTTTGCTGTGTTTCACTTCTGCACTTATTTCAGCCCAATCTGTTGCTTTTATGCATTCTCTCACAAAAGGGCCCAGTTCTGCTCACAGCTCTTTGGCCTTGATCGCTGATAAATGTGGCGGTGTCCCCTGCTATCAAATAGAACTGCATTTGTTTTTCTGTCAGGCAAGCTGAGAGCGCACACACATTTTCTGTCCAGAAAATCTTATCAAATTTCACAGTCTAATTTTCTACCCCGTTAAACCACCCCTCCTCATATTCTGGTTCTCGTTCAATTACAACATGTGACGTGCAATGCAATTGGTCAGGCGTCATATTTTCTGTGTTAAATGACATTGTTCGATCTTTTGCCAATTTCAAGATCATTTTTGCCCAATCATCATTTTTCACATGCCATTCATATACCCACTGCACAACATATTTGTGGTTCTTCCTTAATGCTAATCCCAAAGGAACCCCCCGTAAGGGTCAAATTCAATTCACACATTAAATCTCTGGCCATTAGAGGTACCGGACAAGCTGGTGAACACAGAAACGCATGTTTAAATGTTCTCCCCTTCTCCGTCTCACACTCCAAGGGCACCGTGAATTTTTCAGAAATCAAATGGCCCGAGGCCAAAGTGCTCTCATGCACTGAACCTGACAATACTGGTACACATGGCAAGTCACATGGTCGTATCGTAGAATTGCTAGCCCCAGAATCTACCAAAAAATCTACTAATGTCCCATAAACTAACATTTGATATCTCGGCATTTGTAAAAAACCCAGAACGTTTGTACATTCTCAAACATTCATCCGAAACATTATCACATAAAGCTTCATCAGTCACACTCAAAGATTTGCAAGCATTGTCTTCATTGCAGAGAGCAGTATGTAAATCATTGTATGTGTGCGTGTTGTATGTGTGTGGTTAAAAAAATTTCACTTCCCTTTTCTGAAGCCAGCAGCTGATCACCCTCAGCTCGACCCCCTCCTCGCTGCTCTCCGCTTTGCTTGCTTCAGTCTGCCTTTTTCTTCCTCGGGCAGCATGTAGCCCAGTGTCCCTCTTGTTTGCACAGTTTGCATTTCCTGCATTCTCTGAACACATGGTCGTCAGTCTCACACAAGCCGCAATTCCACTTCCGCTGATTTCTGTAGCCTCTCTTCTTTTTGTCGGCCCATTTCTGCTGCGGTTTCGATGCCCTGACATTAGATTGTAGTCACACAACTGCCAGCTGAAGATCTTTCTCCCCCTTTGCCTTGACCTTGTCTTTCTTTGTCAGCAGCTGTTCCTCTGCGTGCACAGCGTGTGCCAGGGTGGAGGTCAGCCGCCCGCTCTTCCATTCAATGTAACTTGCTTTCACCGCTTGTGCGATCTCAGAAAAAAGTTAATTCAGGTCTCCTTCACTGTCCGAGTCAGGAGAAGCTGCTTGAGGTGCTTGTCTTCTGGGCGGAGAGCAGTCGAGGTCGGGGTTCAGCTTCAGGGCTTTCAGCTCTGCCACGGGATAGTGATGATTATACGCCGGCAGCGCCGGCACAATCGCCGTTGCATGTGGGGAAACACAAACATACTTTTCATTAGTCGGTTCTGGTGGTGCTGACACACAAACAGATCTTTCACACATTTTATTTTAGTTTTTCCCTACACTTTTCAATCCTACATGCTAATTCTTTCTGCATTTGCTTTCGCTCACTTCTATCTGCTTCCTTAAGCCAACAGCCCACTGTCTGTTCAAATTTTTTATACACATGCTGCGACAACAACCTTTTTGTGCCTCGCTGCCCTGTTCCACTGACTCTCGCACCACTCTCAGTCTAGTCGTGCTCAGTGTTCCCTCTCCTGGCGAAATCATGGTATTTTATCCGTTTCTCTATGTCCTGCATACATTTTCTCCTATAGTTTTTTCTCATTTGACAGAAAACCGGTGTATCAAATTTGGCAAGCTTGCTTTGAGACTTCCCCATACTGGCTGTTTCTGTTTCTCTGTGGATTTACCATTCGACACACGTCTAATAATCTGTCAGACGTCTCCAACAAATCAGATTTCTTAACCCAAGATCAGATAAGGGTGCACTCCCTAGTGCTTTGTTAATTACGGTTTACTCAAAATCTTTCTCTGGAGTACGTTCCAGCGCTCAGTATTTTAGCGAACCTAATTAAACAATTTTTGTGAGAACTCAGTCTCTGTTTAGAAAACCTCTTGACCTGTTCGTAGGTCTCAGTTTCTGATCGAGAACCTCTTGTACTCGCACCACAGAAAACAGTCTCAGCCACTATGGTTCACTCACTCTTATACCAAAAGAAAATAATTTAGTCGTCTCTTATCAGAGATATATGGGTTGCCACAGGTTCGTTTTCATTTGATTCCAGTGGAGTTTCTCCTGGCCCTGATGCGGTCGGTCCCTCTCTCTTAAGCTTACGAGGTAGAGCTGAAACTTCTCAGTCCAGGTGGCCAAACACCGTCCGCTCTCAGGTCCAGAAGGCACTTCCAAGGAATCCCACTTCTGACACCAAATTGTTGTGGCAAAAAATTATTAACCAACCATTATCACTGCGTAAGAGACACTCTGAATCAAACAGTCTTTTAAAATAATTTATTCTTGCAAGAAGGACCCAGTCATTACACAGGAGTTACTCTGTGCCATGAGTGAGACCCTGAAGGGGAGGGCTGACTTGTTTTTTATACCTCTTTTCCCCAAGGTCTCCAACAGAAGCAGATCCTCCCCCTCTACATTCCTCAGACACAGGGGCATTCCCTTGCAATGACTATTACTGATCAATGAGTATTAAAATTTCTACAACACAGGATAGAATAAATGCATTCTTTTTCTTCTAATTACGTCATCATGTGCTGTATCAACCAGCTTCCGACTTCTGGCTGTGGATGAGTGTAACTGCAAACTGTCATCGGCCATCACTTTCATATTGCTCTGCATCATTTTTTCAAAAATGTTTTCGTCGTAGTCATTGCTAGGTGATAATACACAGTTTACATCGGATTTCAGACTGGGACCTCTCAGTGAAATATTAATAAAACTGGATTCACCGCCCATCTGTCTGGAAAATGACACCATCTCCAACAATGCATTATGCACAGATGTACTGTATGCAGCTTAATTAATATGTAGATATTAATTCCCTTAAATTTAGAGCTCTGTGTATCTCTATGCCATTGAAACGTGGTCTTGGTACAATTGTGAATTACTTTACAACACGTTTCTAACCAATGCTTCAATATTGTTCTGACTTAAAATCACATGGGCACATTCGTGTCTGATGAAATATTGCTTACACCCCCTGTCTGGACTGTATCAACAAACAGCTCATCCACATTAATATCATCCTCATGCATTTTTATAATTTCTTCTAATCTTTCACACAGATTAGGTTGTGAGACCCCCAGTTCATCATTATATTTTTGGATCATGTCTTCTAATCGTTTGCACACATTAGAGCGCGAGGGGTCTGATATTAATGTGGATGAACTGTGTGATGATGGTTCTAGCGAATGATTTAACATTTCACAGTCTTTATCGCTATTAGAATAATTTACACATCTTCTCTGCGTTTGAATAATAGACTCTAATCTAGCAATTAAATCCAAATCGGTAGGGCCTAAAACATTAATCTGTTGATCAATTATGATTTGCAGCTGTTCAATATTTGACAAATGATCGTATCTAGTTCTTGCAGAAGGATTTTGCTCAAAGTCTGGTTGACAATCTTGCAATTCATCGTCTGAACGTAATCTTTTACCAGCCATATTTGAAATATTTTTCAATTCAGTTTTATTCCCCACTGATTATACACCAACTACACAAATCTACTTTATGAAAAAAACAATCACAGATCATCTAAATAATCCAAAACAACACACCCTTCATAAGTCCAAGGGGGACAACACAAATCAATCATAAACACAATTAGTTATTTTGTACCATCTATGACAGCGTTATTGATGTTAGATAAAATTGTTACCATTAGTTGATGCTCTCGGTATCCATCCTGGAGCACACGGTCATATTTATTTAATATTTCACGATTGGCACCAACCCGATCGAGAATAATCCGTATAAGACTTCCTTGTTCTTATGAGTTTGTCATTACCATGTGAAAACAGTCACAAAGACGTTTGACATTATCTAAAATTATGTCCAGCTTCTCGTCCGCCCTTCGATTCTGTTCACGCAATTCCATCAACAAATCATGGGAAAAGTTCTGTTGATTTGATGGTAGATTTTCATCCGCTTCAATCAGTGTCTCTTCCACGCACCCCTGATTATCCGTATCACTGTCCCTACAATCCAATACTGTATCAATATCCGAAATCACCCCCCGCATCATTAAGCAGCAGCTCATCATCTGACACCACAGGCCCAGTGGGTGATGATACAGCATTATCGGAATTGTCTGGAAGGATGGGCTGGCTGAGGGCGTCCCAATACCTCACGAAAGCCTCATTATCGAAGATAGCTGTGGGGTCTTCATCAGTCTGCAAACTGGTAGTGTACAGATCTATATAAAGAATGAGAATAGAATATGTGTATTAGCGTGGGGTTACCATTTTTATTTTTAACAATGTTAGCATGAAATCATACTCACCAACGGACTCGTTTAACACTAAAGGTAGTTTTTCTGATAAAAATAGTGTCTTGTACCGTTTCCAGCTGGGGATACAACATGTAATCGAGGGTTTCGTGAATTCCTCGAATTGCTATACTTGTTGCGTCTCCGTCTTCCACAGTTGTGAACCCCGGTTGTGTGACAAACAATGAAACATCAACGTTTGAAATATCTACAAACACAGAAAATACATTTTAGTTTTGTTTATCAATATTGCATAATCGAGATAGATCGCAAATAATGTACATACCTTGCAGAGCGGGTCTGTTGACAGATTTGCTCTGACCCGTTGTTTTATTAATTAACGGTTCAATCACTGAAAATAAAAAGAATATAGTCACTTAATATCTAAACACTTCTAATATATAAATACATGAAAAAATTATCTTTACGTAAACTTACACAGTTGATCAATACGATCCAGATTTTCATATTCGTTGATATGTCCTGAATTACGCACATACAAAATTTAAAAAACCTGTTAAACTTCGAGTTACAAATGTTTAAAATCCTGTTAATCAATCAACAAAATGTAAGTTTTTAACCTGTAAAGCACAAGCAACACACATACTTCTGAAAATAAATGCCATTTTAAAATAGAATAATGTGTTGAACCCTCTGCCGTCTCTTACACGTTCCTGAATGGCGGTGACAGATGACTAAAATACCCTGGACATTCTGTTTTAAATAGACGGAGCTGCTCTGGATATCCCCACTCCCACCGATTGGCGCCTTATTGGCTAGATCATAAAATACGTATCGACACCCACTCATGAATCCCCCACCGGGGTCATACATTTTATTTAAATGTCCTTGTCGTGACACACTCCAAAATGACTTAACAGTTTAAACATATTTTATACACATCTATTTTATATAATTCTCAACAGCAAAATACCCCATCCTTAGACTAGTCACATATTTGGTCACATTTGCTGTCCATATATTTAACGACCGCACGTCTTTCTGTCTTGTGATTTAACTCAGTAACTGTTTTTAATTATAATACTATTGAATGTATTAGTGATACGTTTCCCTGTTGTCTGCCCCGCGTTTCACATGTCACTGTCATGCACTACATTTCCCATAGTTTCCTGCCCTCACCACTGCCAGCATTCACTCATTGTTTTCACCTGATTGTCGTTTGTGATCATCCTGTGTCTGTGTATATAAACCCTGTTTGTTTTCCATTCCCTTGTCGATCGTTGTACGTTGATGAATGTCTCTCACGTAGTTAATGTTTCGCTGTTTTCGATGTTCCTATGTTTACTCCGTTTCCCTTCCAGCAGTGTTCATCTTGCCGTGTTTTCCCTGTGTTCATGTTTTAGTTTCAGTTTTCCCATCGTGGATGTTTCTTTTGTTCCTGTTTGTTTGTTTTCACTCTGTTGTCAATAAAACCTGCATTTAGATCCCACTCCTTGTCTGCCCTCGTCTGCCCCAGCATAACAGAACGATCGACCACAATGGATCTAGCAGTTCTTCAGGCGAACTGTCGACTATTGAATTTCAGGCAAGGAAGCCGTCCGGTGGAGGATCATGTCAGAGACTTTCTGGACCTAGCGAGTGCCACCGACTTCCCTGACTCCTCCCTGGTGGTCTTCTTCCGGGATAACCTGACCAGTTCACTCAAGGAGCGGTTGCCACCGGCGACACGCGGCTGGACGCACCGCGATTTTGTGGAGAAGACGCTTCTGGCATGCGGCTCGCCGTTCACTGTGGGTGTTGTTGAGGAGGATCCTGCCTCTCCTCCCACAGTGGTGCCCCTCCAGTCGTCCATGGCTCGTCCTGTTTCGCCTGCCCCACCTGCCAGCAAGCCAACCCCCATGCCTGCCTTTATCAACGAGCCAGCGCTGCCAACTTTGTCCGCCCGGAGGAGGAGGAGGAGAAGAAAGGCTTCCGCTCCCCAGCTCACGCCTGCCACGGTCTGCGAGCCTGAGCCTACGCCAGCCACGGTCAGCGAGCCTGAGCCTACGCCAGCCACGGTCAGCGAGCCTGAGCCTACGCCTGCCACGGTCAGCGAGCCAGCGCCTACGCCTGCCACGGTCAGCGAGCCAGTGCCTACGCCTGCCACGGTCAGCGAGCCAGTACCTGCAGCACCTACCGTCAGCGAGCCAGCGCCTGCAGTCCCTACTGTCAGCGAGCCAGCGCCTGCAGCCCCTACTGTCAGCGAGCCAGCGCCTGCAGCCCCTACCGTCAGCGAGCCAGCGCCTGCAGCCTCGACCGTCCCTGAGCCAGCGCCTGTAGCCTTGAACGTCAATGAGCCAGTGCCTGTAGACTCGTACGTCAGTGAGCCAGCGCCTGCAGCCCCTACCGTCAGCGAGCCAGCGCCTGCAGCCTCGACCGTCCCTGAGTCAGCGCCTGTAGCCTCGAACGTCAATGAGCCAGGGCCTGTAGCCTCGTACGTCAGTGAGCCAGCGCCTGTAGCCTCGTACGTCAGTGAGCCAGTGCCTGCAGCCTCGTACGTCAGTGAGCCAGCGCCTGCAGCCTCGAACGTCAGTGAGCCAGCGCCTGCAGCCTCGACCGCCCCAGAGCCAGCGCCTGTAGACTCGACCGTCCCGGAGCCAGCGCCTGAAGCCTCGACCGTCCCAGAGCCAGCGCCAGTAGCCTCGCCCGTCCCAGAGCCAGGGCCAGTAGCCTCGACCGTCCAAGAGCCAGCGCATCTCGAGCCTCCCAGGGCTCTGCCTCTCGAGCCTCCCAGGGCTCTACCTCTCGAACCTCTCGAGCCTTCCAGGGCTCCGCCTCCCGAGCCTTCCAGGGCTCCGCCTCCCGAGCCTCCTACGGCTCTGCCTCCTGAGCCTTTCAGGGCTCCGCCTGTAGAGCCTCCTACGGCGCCACCTCCCTTGGCTCCGCCTCCAGAGCCTTCCAGGTCTCCGCCTCTAGAGCCTCCTATGGCACCACCTCCTTCGGCTCCGCCTTCAGAGCCTTCCAGGTCTCTGCCTCTAGAGCCTCCTATGGCGCCACCTCCCTCGGCTCCGCCTCCCGAGCCTTCCACGGCTCTGCCTCTAGAGCCTCCTACGGCGCCACCTCCCTCGGCTCTGCCTCCCGAGCCATCCTCAGCTCCGCCTACCGAGCCTCCTACGGCTCCACCTCCAGAGTCTTCCAGGCCTCTGCCTCTAGAGCCTACTACGGCTCAGCCTTCCTCGGCTCCGCCACCTGAGCCTCCCTCTGCTCTGCCTCCTGAGCCTCCCTCAGATCTGCCTCCTGAGCCTCCCTCAGCCCCGCCTCCTGAGCCTCCCACGGCTCCGCCCCCTGAGCCTCCAGAGCTTTCCATGGTTCCGCCTCCATCGGCTCCGCCTCCCGAGCCTTCCTCGGCTCTGCCTCCTGAGCCTCCCACAGCTCCGTCTCCTGAGCCTCCCGAGCCTCGCTCAGCTCCGCCTCCTGAGCCTCCCACGACTCCGACTCCAGAGCCTTCTACTGTTCCACCTCCTGAGCCACCCATGGCTCTGCCACCTGGGTCTTCCACGGCTCTGCCCTCCATGGCTCCGCTACCAGAAACTTCCATGGCTCCGCCTACCTCGGCTCCACCCTCGGAGTTCCCCATGGCTGTCCTGTGGCCGCCTCCCAGGCCTCCTGAACCTGTCCCTGCCCCTTGGACTGCCTTCTTGCCCTCTGTGCCCCCTTGGACTTCCTGTTTGCCCTCTGTGCCCCCTTGGACTGCCTTCTTGCCCCTGTGCCCCCTTGGACTGCCTTCTTGCCCTCTGTGCCCCCTTGGACTGTCTTTGTGCCCCTTGTGCTCCCTTGGACTGTCTGTTTGCCCCTGGTGCCATCTTTTGGTCTGCTAGCCCCCCTCCACTCCCTGGATGATTTTGTTTTTTGTTTTGTGGGTTTTTTGTCTTTTTTTTTGTTTGTTTAGGATTGTCTGGAATCCGATCCTTTGAGGGAGGATTCTGTTATGATTCCCTGTTGTCTGCCCCGCGTTTCACATGTCACTGTCATGCACTACATTTCCCATAGTTCCCTGCCCTCACCACTGCCAGCATTCACTCATTGTTTTCACCTGATTGTCGTTTGTGATCATCCTGTGTCTGTGTATATAAACCCTGTTTGTTTTCCATTCCCTTGTCGATCGTTGTACGTTGATGAATGTCTCTCACGTGGTTAATGTTTCGCTGTTTTTGCTGTTCCCATGTTTACTCTGTTTCCCTTCCAGCTGTGTTCATCCTGCCGTGTTTTAGTTTCAGTTTTCCCATCGTGGATGTTTCTTTTGTTCCTGTTTGTTTGTTTTCACTCTGTTGTCAATAAAACCTGCATTTAGATCCCACTCCTTGTCTGCCCTCGTCTGCCCCAGCATAACAATTAGCTTGTTTTTAGCAGACGAATGCGCTTGAAGAAACGCACACATAGATGAAATAAATGCCATTTTAAAAGAATACAATGGATATAAAATACACTCTGCATTTGTTTTAAATGGGGTGGGGTTTTCAAATCTGAAGAAGCATATGTAATGTAAATAGTTTTTACTATGGCTTAAAATAAAAACATTTTTAGATTGACCACCGATTAATACATGTGTATAAACATTGTAAAACACTTTGTAGAAAAATAACAACTAATAACGGTTTAATAACTTACAGAAATAAAAGAACATATGATTTGAAAAACAACATTCCGTTCAGCTTGCTTTTTACAACGAAAAAGAGCTTTTGTAGCTGTTTTTTTAGTTATAATATTATTGAATGTATTATCTTATTTTTAGTAGGGATTGCATGTGAAGAATCACAGATATGGATATGTATTAACACTGATATGCAGACCAAAAGTGTATACAGTGATTCATTGAGTAACTAATTCTTGGATGTATATTTTGTTAAAAACACTTTTAGAACTGAATAAAGCGACATTGGCAGATTTGATAGTTTAATTCATGCCTGAATATTTAAAAGGACTGTCAATATACCAAACCCGTTTTTTTTGTTGTGAAATATTCAGAGATCAAAGATTTAAAATGACACTTCGAAATCTTGTTGTGTCTTATCGCAACAATACCACATGAACCCAGATAAAAAAAAAAGCCTTATCGCGACAGATCCAATTAACACCCCCTGCCATTTCGTTGCTTTAAAGGCTAGATCAGAAAAAAAACCTAAAGTCTGGGTCAAAAATACAAATCCAATTAACCCCCAGTCATTTCATTGTCTTTATGTCTGAGTCATAAAACGAATTATCACTACACATGCCCACCACAAACCCCCCGTCGATCGTCGCCTTTATGTCTGAGTCATAAAATGAACGATCGCTGCACAAGACCACAAACCCCCCGTCGATCGTCGTCTTACAGACTGAATCATAAAACTAATTATCATTTTAAAGTTTTTTTGGAAAATGTGGATAATCTTGTGAAAAGGACTTTGAACTGAAAAATGCAATACAACATGCGTTAAAGTGACGTCTAAAATTATGTGAATTATGAAAAATCATGTTGTTAGTAATATAACTCAAAACACAAAACTTTATTTTTGTTAAAATATTTGTTCATATTTAAACTGAATGTGTGTGTTTGCTACATAACTGTAGTCTTTGTTTTAGAATCTCATAGTTAAAATTAAAAAATTTAACAAACTTTGTATTAAAGATATAGCGTCAGAAATCTAAATAAAAACATTATTGCGTTTTAGTAAAATAAACCTGTTTGCTAAAATACTGTATTTTCTAGTGAATGTTGTTGAAGTTTTTATAATTTTAGAGCACCTTTGTTGTATTTGCCAACTTGATACATTTTGTTTAAAACGAATTTTCAACGTTTTCGTTGTTACATTTTTAAATAATTCTTTAAAACACACACACACTTCCTAAGATTAGATGGGGTTAAGCCCCAGCCCCGCGGAGGGGGCTTGTCAACTGATCTTACGCCATTGTCGTTTTGGATGAGCTCGTGAAAGGACTTTAAACGGAGACATGTACGATTTTTGTCTTAAAGCTATAGCTAAAATTATATATTATGTTTTTAGAAAACGTATCCTGTTTGCTAGGTTAATGTTAAACATTGTCTTTCTTACACCCTTATTGCTGGATGAGTTCGTGAAAGGACTATAAATGGAGAAATGTAAGATTTTTGTGTTGCATTTTACAATTAATGTATGCCATTTCATTTAAAATGTTCTTTGTTGAAATAAATATGTTAAATACATTTTATGGTAAAGTTTTGTTCAGCATCTTTAAAGTGACAATACTAGAGATGTGTTAGACAACCTAATGTTTAAAAACACATTTTCTTCTCTTTGTCAAAAAGTAAAAAAAAAAAAAAACAGTTTTTTCACCAAGCATTAAACCCCATTAAAGACATAATTTAAACACATTTTAAACGTAATACTACTTTTTATATTCTATAATAATAATACAAAATAAAATGACCCACACACATTACTTATCATGGGGGGGACATTTGCAGTTAAGCTGTTTTTTTTTTATATATATATATATATATATATAAAATACCAGTCAAATATAAAATTTGTATGAACCACACAGTCACACTCTAGGGAAGCTTGGAGTAGTTTACCATCTTTCAGTAACGGGGGTGGCAGTGTCCTTGAGGCGTGGTCTGGTGAGACTGGGTGTAGAGCATGGCCTGGTGAGACAGGCCGTGGGGTGTGGCCTGGCGAAAACAGGACATGGAGCATGAGACCAGGGCGGAGCCAGTGGAAGGTGGAGCAACGAGAGGCTTGAGGGGTGGAATCATGGAAGGTGGAGCCGTGAGAGGTTCAAGGGGTGAAACTGAAGAACTGGGAACCCGGAGAGTAGCCGAAGACTCGAAGGGCCAGGGTGGAGCAGGAGGCTCGGAGAACCAAGGCAGGGTCACTCGACGTGGCAGATTTGGTAACATAGCAAGGTAGGGCCACTTGACGTGGTAGACGTGGTAACATGGGATGATGAGGTAGGAATGGCAGCATGGCATAACTTGGCCACTGAGGCTTGCAACGCTGGCTTTGGGACGGACGAAGCTTGCAACACTTGCTCATTGGACGAGGCTTGCAACACTGGCTCATTGGCCATGGCAGGCGTGGGCACTGGCTTGTTGGCCATGGCAGGCATGGGCACTGGCTCGTTGACCATGAGCGCTGCCTTTTCAAAGGCAGGCGTGAGCTCTGGCTTGTGTGGCCATGTGCGCTGCCTTTTCGAAGGGTCAAGGCAGGGTCACTTGACGTGGCAGATTTGGTAACATAGCAAGGCAGGGCCACTTGACGTGGCAGATGTGGTAACATGGGATGATGAGGTAGGAATGGCAGCTTGGCATAACTTAGCCACTGAGACTTGCAACACTGGCTTTGGGACGGATGAGGCTTGCAACACTGGCTCATTGGCCGTGGCATGCTTGGGCACTGGCTTGTTGGCCATAAAAAAACAAGGAAAAAGTTATTGAGGGCAATATCATTAAAGTCAACCTGCAGGCCAGAGCGCAGAAGTCCTCTACATATTCCTCCAGGGGACGATTCCCCTGATGTAGGTGTAGGAGCTTAACTGCTGGGTTCATAGTTGGTCAGATATTCTGTAACAGAGCTGGCAGGCAATGAATGTACTTCCTGTGGCAGCTGAAGAAATTCAACCTGCCAAAGTCAATGATGGTGCAGTTCTACACAGCCAGCATCGAGTTCATCCTCACTTCCTCCATCACTATCTGGTACGCTGCTACTACTGCCAAGGACAAGGGCAGACTGCAGCGTGTCATCCGGTCTGCAGAGAAGGTGATTGGCTGCAATCTGCAGCCGCTCCAGGACCTGTAGGACTCCAGGACCCTGAAGCGTGCTGGAAAGATTGTGGCTGATCTCTCCCACCCTGGCCACAATCTCTTTGAATCACTCCCCTCTGGCAGAAGGCTGAGGTCCATCAGGACAAAAACCTCACGCCACAAGAACAGTTTCTTCCCATCCGCCACTTGCCTTATCAACAATACCCGGTACCCACCCTGACACTCTCCACACTCCACCTCTGGCTCTACATTTCACTGCACTACTCTGCTCTCTTTTATTTTATAAATATTTTTAATTGATACTGCGTGGACATATTTATATTTATATTGCTTATATTTTAATTCTTGTTCATATATTTAGAGATTGTGTGAACGCACCTACAACACCACAACAAATTCCTTGTATGCGTAAAAAACGTACTTGGCAATAAAGCTTTTTCTGATTCTGATTCCGATTCTGCATCATTCAAGTGTCCAGTCTGGGAACTTTTTCATTTTGCGGTCAATCAAAACAGCGATGGTCAAAAAACCTTTACAAAACAGGCACTGTTTGCAGACATTGGTTGACGCGATTGCCGTATACTGGTAATACATCGATGTTTGATTATTTATTTACGCTGACATCACCTGGAAATATATAATGCATGGTGCACACAGAGCCGCAGGTGACCCCGAAACTGCAAACAGACACAATTCCTCCCGTCTTTAAACAGGCATTTGCTGCTAGTTCGGACAGACATAAAACAAAAACTAAGGGCTTGTGTTCATTGTCAAAGTTATGTCGCCCTTACTCTGTTGATGAAGATGTGGGATTTCCACGTATTATTAAAACACTCATGTTGCATTACAACATCTCTTCTAGCATACATTTTTACTGCATGGTTATTCATTCTATAGCGATTTACAACATCTTAATATATGTTGAGTTGAATATGAAATGCACATTATATTGATGCATAAATGCAGGTATTAAGTTAAATGTTGAGTTAGTAATTAGAGCATTTTTTGGTATTTAAGGACACTATCCATGGTTTTATTCAGTAATACTGTAGTAGCCATGACTGAAGTAACAATGACTGCTGTCACCATTATTTTCTTGGCAGAAATCATAGTTTTGATACAATTAACCATTGTTTTACAATAGTAGCTGTAATTTCTATATAGTAACCTTGATTTTACTATTGTTTTGTAACCATGACAGTAACTATGTTAATTTTGTGGTTACGATGATTTTACTACAATTACCATTTACTGCTGAGAAATTTGAAGCATTACACCTCTTCTATCTATCTATATTGTTTCAAGCAGGGCATGGATGAGTGGTGTCAGGGCAGAGCGAGGCCAGAAAGATAAGTGGCAAATGATTTCCACCTGTTTGTACACCGGTCTCGCAATACAGGGTGGAGCGGCGGGAGTATTTAAGGAGAGAAGACAGCAGCTGATGGGGAGAGACAGACACACGGAGCAGTGTGTGACTGTGCAACAGTGACTGCTGAAATGTAAGGCTGTTGAGTGTTGTTGAATGTGTTTGTTTATTGTGCAGAAAAGCATGATTATGTTTTGATGTATGCTGAAAAGTGTGGCATTAAAGTCTTATGTGGATTGTTCACCTGGCTCCCGCTCCCTCAATAGGACAGGCAAAGGTCTGCTATATATATCTCACACACACACACACACACACACACACACACACACACACACACACACACACACACACACACACACATATATATTAGGGCTGTCAATCGATTACAATTTTTAATAGAATTAATTAAATGGTGTCCCGATTAATTAATCACGATTAATCGCATATACAAATATTTGCTGAGAAAGCCCCTCATATAACAATAATTCAATACATAATGATGAAATAATTATACATAGTTATCTTTAAATATTAAAAAATTATATATATATATATATATATATATATATATATATATATATATATATATATATATATTTTTTTTTTGTTTGTTTTTTCAGATAATTAAAATGCATTACATTCTTGTAGCAGAAGAGTTCATCATTGATAAAACAATACAAAAGTAGCTTTAGAATACAATGTATTGTTTACTACCATATTATTGATCATAAGTCAATCATTGGCATACAGTTCACAGCAATCCATTTCACAAGTGAATTTGTCAATCAATTGGAGATTTATTATGAGGGCTTGTTTAAGAACCGTCAATCTACACCTGGACAAGTGGGAGAGATGGAATCAATTCCATTATTAAAGACTAGAACGATTAAATGCGATCTTACCAGATTTAGTGCATCTTGAATTAAATTTTTTTGTCTGATCTGGCTGCTTCGAGTAGGGCCTTCTCATTCATTATGACTGCAGAACTCCTGGCAGGTGTAGGTGTTCACTTTCACCAGGAGTTCACTTTTGATGAGGTCCACAGATGCTCAGTTCCTTGTCTCTGTCCACGCAGCGGTCATCAGTGAAAACACCCTCTCCACGAACATGTTGGTGACAGGAATGCTCAAAGCCAAAGATATCAGAGCTGTCATGTTTGGGGCACTGAACTGCTTCAGCAGAGCTGTCTGTGAAACTTCGGTGGCGTACCCTGCACTCTCCTTTTTTAGGATCACCTGTAACTTGTTTTAACCATGTATATATTGTCTCCAATTCTTTATTAAACGAACAAAGACACTTTTTCTTCTCGGGAGCTCCGGATAGACCCATTTTTCTGTTGCAGTTTTTTTTCCAGCGTTTTCCCGCTCTGGCAAGAAAAAAAGGCTGCGCTGCGCATGTTCAGTGTTTTCTTATTAACTTTTTTTTTTTATAGTGATTTTGTAATTAAAGGACGATTAAATAAAATGATGCCGAAATAATAATAAAGATAAAAAATTATACATACAAAATTAAAATGCGGGACACTGCTTATGACTTGCAGGACGCGGGACAAAGCAAAATGCGGGGACAGGTGGTCACCCTAAAATACGACCTGCATCAGACATGCTTGTGTCGCGTATCGGGTGTGTTGCGTCATAAAAATAAAACGTTTAGGTCACTATGTCAAGTTAAATATAGTTTAATACTCAATCTTTAAACACATATTGAGATCCCTTAGTTCGCATTTGAACCCTTAGTAACGCATATCTGTGTTGTTTCTTCACTGTATAAACTGTGTATTGCTCACACAGCTGACATTTCACTTACTGCCCTCTGGAGTATACAGGTGGTACTGCGATTAAATGCATTAATTATTTTAACGTGTTATTTTTTGTATAATTAATTGTGCGTTATTAACGTGTTAACTCGACAGCCCTAATATATATATATACATTTTATATATACAATATACATTTTTTGTTTTATTGCAAACTGATTAATTTTTGCTATAATTTAATATAATCATTTATTGAAAAAATTTGTAGATCTGAAGATTATATTGTAATGAAGTAATTTACCATTTTTATATATCCCTAAAACTGCTTTAAATTAACAAATGTGATTCAATGCATTAGGTGTTAAGTTGGTCTAGGTAGAGTTTAATGAGCACAGAAGTATTTTAGCCATATTGATTATAATCAATAGTCCCAAAAAGGAAAAAATCAAATGATGAGAAACAGAAAGATTAGTTCATCTTTGGAATCCGTATACGGCTGTCAAGTGACAAAAGAACGAATTACTTGGATCAAAAGACACGAGAGGTGAACTAATAATTTCTGTTTCCTCTACAGCACCTATACGGTTTTCACATAACAAACGAACAGAGCCCAACACAAAATGAACGAATCACTCTGAGACTACTCGTTCGTCTGAGTCACATAAAAGATTAGTTCAAAATGAACTAATCACTCATGAATGACACATCACTAAGCGCCAGACGGGAGAGAGATATATGAAGCTAGTCCACGTGTCTGAATGTCGTTATGATTTGATGCAGCTGGCTGAAAAGCAGTGTGTGTTTTTGTTTCTTTGTACGCTGAAAAGGATTATTAAAATGTCTATTTGTTTGTCAAGCCGGTGTTCTGACAATCTGACCTATCTCTCAGAATGTGCTACCCACATGCACTGCGCATATCTGAAGACACGCCCATAATTTTGAGCTACCTTGCCTTTAAAATAACGAGTTTGGGTGAGAAAAGTAAGTAAAATCTTGCTGAATAATAAAACAATCATATATAGTATTTTATGGTAAATACAAACTGACACACATTGTTCTCCCCCACACTTCTGAATCATTCGTTGAAACCAGAGCACAACAAATAGAACTTGTTAAAGAAAGGGCAATTGAAAATATAGTGAAATCCCAGAAAAAGCAACAGGAGGCCTATATAAAACGCTTGCAAAAATTCACTTTCAATATTGGTAATAAGGTTTTACTCTTTAATGCACAAAAAAATTATGGAAGGGGGGTAGACTCCAGCCAGACTTTTCTGGGCCCTACTCCATTTCCACTATCAGAGGGAAGACAGTTGTACTAAAAAATCAGGAAGGACTTATTTTGAAAACCACATACAATTTAAAGGGGACACAAAAGAAATGTTAGCTGAACAGCGGCAAGCAGTGCAAGGCCAACTTGAGTTGCATGTTGACCAGGTGAGACTGGATGAGATGTACAGTGAATTGGAAAGGTAGCAGTCACATTCAGTGAAAGGGAAAGCCGTAGAGTTGGAAGTTGACTAGATTATACTGGAAGATAAGTCCAACACTTGGAAAGTGGAATGGGAGGGAGGTCAACCTTTTAAGAAAGAAGAAAGTCTACCTCAGAAATTGAAAGAGAGACGAAATAAAAAGACAACAGGACAAAAGACAAATGTCTCAGATTCTCAAGTTGTCAGAGAAAGGTGATCATGATTGTAGATCCACAAGGCAAAGAAGATGCTTACAAAAGGAAGATGCATAGAAACTGGAGGTCATTGCTCACAATTTAAAAAAATAATTTAAAACATACTACTTTTGATCAATTTAAGAGTGCACCAAATAATTTCATGGTTGTTTTACTGGCCAGTGCATTGAAAAAATTACTTAGCAACACCTTTAAGAAAACTAATCACTGTCACTAATGCAGTAATCATGGCTGACAGTGAATAGAGCAGTTCTACATTGACACTGGTAGCCAACCAAAACTCTTTTTGTGTGATGCTCCACCCACACTTTGTAAGGGATAATGTACAGGCCCATCAGGGTTTATTATGTGATAACAACCTGCTGTCTGTGTATAATCCTGCTTATTACACAGCTACTAACCAAATAAATGAATACATGGACATAAAATATTGATTTGCGTTGAAATTATGTAATTATGTTAAAAGAAATAAATCGCTGAACAGCTTAAAGTATATCCGCCTCAGGTTCGTGTCGGATTTCTTTTTGTGTTTTTTCTGCAAAAATGGCCATCTGACTCATAATTATTCAGCATTTTACAAGACTACTTGCAAATAAACAAATACATGTTCATGAAACATTGATCTGCATTGAAATTATGTGAGAACAAATATGCTTGAATCCACCTCTGAGTTTTGTTGCTGTGAATTTTATGAAAATGACCATATAACTTTTTGAGCCTGTTATAAGACTACTTGCCAAATTAATTAATAAATGCACATGAAACATTAATTTGAGTTGAAAATATTTTATTAGCTTACTTGTAGAGAATGCAAATGTCCGAGAAGCAGTAAAGATGGCAGGCACTACCCGGGGGACCGGTCTGATATATCTTTCTCAGGCTGTTACAAGAATATATCAGACCACTAGATCGCCATTGACCAATCACAATTGAGGATTCCAGACAGCCATGTAATAATAGGTGTTAGTATAAGTCCAAGACCACTTTCATATTGGTCAGTGAAACCTAAACAGTTACTGAGGCAAAAAAATTATTGTATCTTTAAGATTTACTTTTCATAAGCAGTAAAATAATTTATAGGTGTCTATCATAATTTACCTGTGCTCTCAAATATAAAATATTTGCTTTTAAAGGTTACATTTTTAAACATGAAAAGTCACAATCTGATGCTTGCGACTTGGACTACACATAGTTTACAACATGAGCAATGGATGAATGGGAGCAGCTGTGGAGTCTTAGTTTTAAAAGTAGGGAAACAAAGTATTTAAAAATCAGAAAAAATTTGGTTTACATTATGTATAATAATGTTCTTGCTTAACTTTTTTTTGTTAGTTTGCAGAGGATTACCTAAAGGAACACCTCTCAATGTCCAGACGGATCCAAAATCTGTGGAAATGTCCAGAAATTGTATAGCATGCACATTAATTGAGCATATCGGTAAGTTTATTTGCCGTAAAATTCACAATTGCCTTTTAAAGTCATTTGTGGAGACTAATATGATGGTCTGTAGACCTTTTTGTATTATTCATCAGCATATACTTGGCATTGCTAATGTTTCATTATTATCAAGGTTCCATAACCAAGCACAATGTATTGATAAAGTGGATTGTGGTGATAAAGTATTTTTGGTAAATACCCCTCTCTTTATACCACAAGGTATAAAGGTATTAATGCCCTCTGCACAGCCTGTAACAAAATATACCCATGCAATGATATCTCTGACAGCTGCACCATAGTAAATGACACATAGATTCATCATGTTCACAGTATAAACTTGATTTGATGTATTGTTGATTTAATTCACTTGACTCTTTATAGGTGCAGTGCAATTTGTGTTCAAGGTGGGAACACTTAACTTGCATCCCTGATGTAACGACTGCAAAGGAGCTGCCAATAGAATATAATTGCACCCATTGCAAATTATAGCGTTTTATTTTTTCAGCTGATCTGTTGTATCACTACTTGATTATTGGGTTGCTCTTTGTTACATCCCTGGACGTTTGTTTGTTTTTTGTGATTAACATGTTTTTATTGATTAATCTATTAAACAAGAACAACAAAACATTAATTAACATAATCAATATTTAACCATATTTGGTCACATAATTATAGACACAAAAAACAAAAACAAAAAAATATGATAATCACACACATCCACTACACCTCTCTCTCCACTGTCCCTCCATGAGAGCCCTCCAAAAAATACATTATTTGCCCCATTTCTCCACAAACAGGTCTAAATTCCCCAGTCTTCTGGATGCCCCTTCCTCAAAAGCTGCCACCCTGGCCATCTCCGAACACTCCTCCTGAAATTGGGGTGCTCCAGCCAACTTCCAACCCCTAAAAATTGTCTGTCTGGCAATCATAATACTAGTTAGGAACCAGTTTTTATGTGCTTATTCTCCAAATTAACGACCACACTACCTCCTAAAATACAGAGTCTGGGGCAAAATAAAATTTGAGTGCCCAATACCCCACACATAAAACTCTGTATCCTCAACCAAAATGTTTGGATCCCCAAAAGACATTGGTTGTGTCTGCATCTTCTGATTGACATCACCAGCAGGTGGTGTGTCTTTAAGACCAAACCTATGCAAAAAATGGAGGGGGTCCAATAGACTCTATGTAAAATCTTGAATCGCATAAGGCGAACCCTTGCATCTCTAGATGTAGACTTGATGTTTTTTTAGAATCCTAGCCCACACTACCTCCTCCAATATCAAGTTCAGATCTTTCTCCCATAATCTCTTGAGAGAAGCTGAAGCTTCGTCCTCCAGACTCTGAATTAGCAGGGAGTAATCACTGATGCCTCATGACCTTTTCCAAAAGCAGTTATCACATCTCCCAGAGTATCTTCTGCTTTAGGGGGGTGTAAACTACTCCCAAAAACAGTACAGAGCAGGTGGCCCAGCTGTAAATTCTTATAGAACCAAATTTTGAAAGGATCTCAACACTCCACGCTCATATAGGTCACAGAGTGTAGTAACCCCTCACAATTCACTCTGACCAGCAAAAAGGGGACTTGTTGATACTTGTTGATACATAATTTGAGGTAACCAAAATGTAATTTCCATCGCAGTAATTGATCGGCATATTACAGCAACAACTTTCGGTAGCATCACAGACATGCTCGCCAGTTGCCGATGGATTTCTCCCACCGCACCATCCAAACCAAATCCCTGGTCTACCGGCCCATCCGAGACACCAGCTTGAGCACATAAGTGCTTATGAATATCTCCAGAGCCCAAATACTTTGAATTCTTTGCCATGTTGACTTCAAAGAACAGATATGTAGCAGGGTGTATCGAATCTCACCGGTTTAGGACATAAAAATAATTAAAAACTAGCAAAGTGCATAGAGCTCACCATTTACACATCCAGCTACCACTGTATCTCAAGCTGACAAGATGTGCTACCCCTGTTTTTACATCATTTATTAAGGCGGTAGTTCATTCTGATGGGTATCTCGAGCTGACAGGATGTGCTACCCCTGTTTTACATAATTTATTAAGGTGGTTTTTAATATAAATAGTAGCTCATTCTGAGAAAGAAGCACATTTTGTTAGACAATATGACAGCTTGAACTACAGGTAGCACATCCTGAGTGGGTAGGACAGATTGTCAGAACACCGGTCCAGCATACTCCTTTCCCATCTTTAAGTGTTACACATTTATATTAGGTTGGAATATAAAGACATAAATTAGGTTAGACTACTGTTCGCCTATAGAATAATCATTAAAAGCAAAGATTACTAACTGGTAACCAACTACTGTTCTTCGATGTTGCCACAACTTCGTCATGACAGACTGGCACTGGTCCAAAGTTACGTTGTGGCTACAAATACAGGAATTTCACTTTTCCGGTTGCCACAACTAGGGTTGCCAACTGTTCCATATAATACGGAGTCATCCGTATTTAAAACATCAAAGCAGCATTCTGTAAAACCCATACATATAGGCTACATATAGATTAGAGAGGCATTTATAAATGTGCAAGTGGTAATGTCCGTGCAAGGTAGCGGTATGTACAGTTACTGAATTAAAGAGTGAACTTACATATGCACATGAGATGTGTCTGTGTGTGCACACATGAGAGAGAGAGCACTCTGTCATTGGTTGTTGCTACGTTAACTGGATCATCCAGGCTGGATGCTAGCTGACAGTGGTGGGAAGCTTAACTATACATTGAGTATCTCATGATAGCAACTGTTACTAGTCCACCTTGTAAAAGAAAAAAAACGTTTACAGATATATAAACCAGAATGGGAGAAGGAGAACCCAAGGCTTGGCGAAGTCCGGGGAAATATGTACTGTATATGGCAAATTGTAAATTATGTAAGAGATGATTTTTCTGTAAGCCATGGCGGAGTTTGCGACATCAAATAACACGCGTCCACAGAGACTCATCGATTGAACGACCAACAGCAAAGGACCCAAGGAGCAATTTCTAGTTTTTTCGTGTCACCTGCCACAACATCACAACAGGCTGATATAGTAGGCTACAGTTTCAAATGTCAAAATGTTTTTCAAGATGCACTCCAAAATCTCTCCAATATATGTGTGTGTGTGTGTGTTATTTATATATATATACTGTATATGAGTCATTCTACCATTCTAACAGGTGCCATTTCCACTTTGAAATTTTCAAATATTTTATTAAGAACAAACTTGAAAGATATGTTAATCCTCCAAAAAAACATATTTTCCCACCTCAGGCACAAAATCCTTATTAATATTATCCTTTTTATTCAGGCATGGGAGCCTTTTTTGTACCACCCCGTTACGGACAATATGTACACCATTAGAGTAGTAAAACAAGAAATAGATTTTTAAAATCTAATGTTCCCTTTACAAAAAGCTTCACTATGATGCTGTGCTTTGTTAAGCACTTTTGGGAACAATCCTACATTGTGACCAGCTGTGAATATGTGTGTAACATGTTACTGAACATTGACTGGAATTTATAGCCTCTGCTGGTGAGATCATTAGATGCACCTGTGGCCAGGCGATAAATAGACGTGTCACCAGCGTGTCGTTGGATCCGTTTTCTTCAGAGCAAACTGTGCTGTGTGTCTCACAAGCCTGTCAGAAACGTTCTTTCCTCTGCTAGGATTTAGAATTTGTTAGGCAGTGCGCAGTGAACCTTTTCTCCTTTCCCTCTTTCTATATATATATTATATAAAATAGAAAAGAAAAAGGTGGAAAAATGTCGGAGAAGCAAAGCAAACGATGCGTGTTTCCCTGTCAACGTTCTATGACTGTCAGGGACACGCATCAATTTTGTTTTGTTTGTTTGGGGGAAGAGCATGCTGCTCTCGCGTTGAGGCAGGGCGAGTGTGCGCATTGTGACCTACTTTCTGGCGAAATGCTTCGTGTTCGCCTCGCTTACTTCCGGGAGTCAGCGCCCACTCTTTCATCGTGGGACTCTCGCATATATCTGGCTGAGGAGCGAGAGACGGGTCCGTCCCTATCGCTTGCTTTCTCCCCAGATACAGCTGATCCTTCTCATAAGCTGAAGCGCGCCTCGGCGCCTCTTCGTTTCATGAGGGGGCGCTGAACCTCTGTACATTTCACGCATAATAATAAAGCAGCTGAGAAATTACTCAAGGTGGTTACTCGGGCTGTGGCCAGACTAGAACTAGACTGGCTACGTGAACAAGAGACACCCCCCCAAACGCTCCAAATTATAAGACAGATTTCTATAAAATTATATAAAAAAATAAAACAAAAAAGGGAATGCTATATTAGTCCCTTACTTTCTTTGATGACCTCCATGACGAGCTTTCTCACTCATGGAGGAACCCATGGCAGTGGTGGCTCAGTGGTTGAGGCTCAGGGTTACTGACCAGAAGGTTGGGGCTTCAAGCCCCAGCACCACCAAGATGCCACTGTTGGGCCCTTGAGCCACTTAACTCCAGGTTGCTCTGGGGGGATTGTCCCTGTAATAAGTGCACTGTAAGTCGCTTTGGATAAAAGCGTCTGCCAAATGCATAAATGTAAATGTAATATACTTCCGTGTTCACGTACCCTCGACGTCTTTATACTCGACGATCGTGGGTGCTGAGACACGGGGGTATTCAATGAAGCCGCCAGTCGAAAAGACACTTGCGGGCTATCTCTCACCGGGTTCGGCATCATCACTCAAGAAACCCGCTCTCCCCACTAAGCCATGCAGGACTACCTCCATGCTAGTGGGGAGGGCTTATCAAGCGGCAGGTCAGGCTGGTGCTGCGCTGCACACCATGGCCGTGTTACAGGCATACCAGGCTGACCTACTGAAAGACCTGAGTGCGGGTGCAACGCTCTACGAAGAAGCTTCGTAGACTTGGTTGGGCCACAGATTTATCTCTCTGTGCGACCAAGCAGACAGCGCGTGCCATTGGTCGGTCTATGTCCGCTTTAGTCAGCACGGAGAGGCATTTATGGCTTAAACTTTCGGGCATCAAGGATAAGGACAGGGTTTTCCCACTCGATGCCCCGGTTTCGCCTTCCGGTCTCCTCGGAGACACCATGAATACGGTTATCTCCAGATTCCAGGAGGCGAAAAGCCATGAGGAAGTTTCCTCACCGCACTCAGGGGGGCGGGGCCGTCAGCCACCCAGTCTCGCCCCGACTCTGCTATGCATAGCGTGGCGAGTCGTGCTCCCCCTTGTAAAGACTGGGGACAGGCTCGTCGCCCTCAGCAGCCCCCGAAGCAGGACCTCAGGGTCGTGATTTCTAAAAGAAAGAAACCCTGACGGTCTTGTACCCAGCCTTCTGGGGGTGGTTCCTCTCTGGATGGGGCGCATGTACCATCCACTTCGGCCCTCCCGATACCCTCACGAAACCTCTTCACTCCCGCTGCCTTTGGTGTTTCGGGTGACAGAGGCTTCCAACAAAGAGTTGGTTGCGTCCGATTTTAGATTTTGAGGCTTGAACCGCTCGGTCAGGGTGTTCAAGTTCAAGATGCTAACTGTCAAGACGGTTGTGTCTCAGATCCAAGATTACGATTGGCTGATCACGATCGATCTCATGGACGCATATTTCCCTATTGGAATTCTGCCACAGCACAGGAAGTTCCTGAGGTTCGCTTTCGGGGACGAAGCCTTCCAGTATCGGGTTCTTCTATTTGGCCTAGCCCTATCACCCCGCACATTCACGAATTGCATGGATGCAGCACTGGCTCCTTCGCGACTCCGGGGCATCCACATTCTGAATTACACAGATGACTGGCTGATCTTAGCGCAGCTCCAAGAACTGGCAGTTCAGCACAGGGATATTGTCTTAACTCATCTGGTTTCTCCGGGTCTGAGACTCAACGTCAAAGAGTGTTCCCTCTCCCACCTGGGGAATCACCTATCTGGGGATATATGGAATTCGATCACGATGCGGGCACAGTTGTCTCCTGCTCGTATCACGTCCATTCAGAACACCCTGAGCAAACTCAGGCTAGGTCAAGGTTGCACTGTTCACCGGTATCAACAAATACTAGGTCTCATGGCATTTGCGTCCACGGTGATCCCTTTGGGCCTGCTCCATATGAGACCGTTTCAGCTGTGGCTAAAAGCCAGGGGATTTCATCCAAGGGCCAGTCCCCTAGGGCTAATAAGGGTTACGCGCCGCGTGCTTCGTTCCATTGCTATGTGGTTCAGACCCGGTTTCTTACCTTGGGTCCCACTGTAGGTGCGTCTCGTCGTCGCAGGCTGCTAATGACAGACGCCTCCCTGATGGGCTGGGTAGCGTTCTTAATGGTCGTCCAGCTCAAGGGGACGGGAGGGTCGTCAGCTCGGTTGTCACAGTAACTGTCTCGAGTTGATGGCGGTATTTCTGGCCCTGAAATACTTCCTCCAGAGGCTACCATGTCTTGGTGCGGGTGGGCAATACAGCGGAAGTCTCTTACATAAACCATCAAGGAGGTCCACGTTCACGTCAGCTAAATTTCTGGCACATCGGATTCTCCTTGGGGCCCAGGGCAAGCCCCTGTCACTCAGGGCAGTTTATATCCCTGGATGCCCGTATGTGGGAGCAGATTTACTGTCCAGACAGAAAATACAGACGGGTGAGTGGAAACTCCACCCCTAGGTAGTGGAACAAATCTGGGTGAGAATTTACAGGGTAGAAGAGGACCTCTTCGCCTCTATGAACAGCACAATGTCTCCTCTACTTCTCCCTGAGTCACCAAGCCCCCCTGGGTCTGGACGTGATGGCGCATACATGGCCCTGAATGCGTCTGTATGTGTTTTCCCCCGGTTTCTCTGCTCCCGGGAGTCTTGGCCAGAGTTCGTCAGCAAGGGTCTTGCCTCTTACTGATAGCAACGTGCTGGCAGAACAGGGTATGGTTCTCGGAGCTAATATCTCTCCTTGACGGCTCGCCTTGGGCGATTCCGGACAAGAGGGACCTTCTGTCTCAGGCGCAGGGGACGATATTTCATCCCCGGCCCGAATTGTGGAAACTTCATGTTTGGCCCCTGAAGGGTACCAACTGAGGGACACAGGGCTGTCACCTGAGGTTATCGAGACCATTCTTAGTGCTAGGGCTCCCTCTACCAGAAGAATCTACACCAATAAATGGGGTGTCTTTGAAAAGTGGTGCAGTTCACATGGTGCCGATCCAGTCAACTGCCAAATTGTTTCAGTTCTGGACTTTCTGCAGGAAAAACTGTCAGCAGGCATATGCCCCGCTACTCTCAGGGTTTATGTGGCCGCCATTTCAGCTGGTCCTCTCCGCACACATTCATCAGATTTTATAGTTTGGATGTTCATGCTCTTATGTCCTTGAGTCGACATCTCAAGCTCATGCCTGACCAAGTTTTTGACGCGGCAGGCTGGTCCTCTCCACGCACATTCATCAGTTTTTATGGCAGGCTCATGCCTTAACAAGTTCGTGATGCGGCAGGCTGGTCCTCACCGCACACGTTCAACGAACTTTATGGGTCAGAGGTTTTTGCTACTCGGGTCCGGACAGCCCCAGTGTGGCGGCGTGGGTATTGCGTTCCCAAAAGCGCTTAGCAAAGCGCAGCATCATAGTGAAGCTTTTTGTAAAGGGAACATCTCGGGTTACATGTGTAACCCTTGTTCCCTGAAAAAAGCGGAACGGGATGCTGCGCTTCTTTGCCGTACTGGGACGTCCCAGGACTGCTCTTCAGAAAAAGATATCTGACGACACGCTGGTGACGAGTCTATTTATAGCCTGGCCACAGGTGCATCTAATGATCTCACCAGCAGAGGCTATAAATTCCAGTCAATGTTCATTGACGTGTTACACACATATTCACAGCTGGTCACAATGCAGGATTGTTCCCAAATGCGCTTAGCAAAGCGCAGCATCTCGTTCCGCTTTTTTCAGGGAACAAGGGTTACACATGTAACCCGAGACGTTTTCCTAATAGTAAAATGTCCCTTTTTTGGAAACCATCAATACAGTCTGTAATTGAATAATTTTTTTGATTCTTAGATTTTTAATCTTGAAATATGAATTCTACATTTCAATGGCCTCATTGTTTGTACTGAAAAAACAAATTCACTTAAAAAATGTAAATAAAGTTACATTTATCTGATTAGTCCCCACAACAAGAACATCATTCAACATTCATTTATGTAACATTTTATTTCCTTTCCATAACATTTTAACAAAATTACCCTGTGACGGGGTAGTAACTGATGTGGCGGGGTGGTTCACTGTGACAGGGTGGTATGGACAAAGTGTTTCTCTATATGATCTGCTGGTTTTAAACTTTATAAAACTGGGGGATGGTAAACATTAAAATTGGAGATATAATGGAAAACTTTGGTCATGCTCTGAATACCTGAAAAGAGCATCATAATGGTGAATGGGAGAGTCGCATCCACACATCCCTCTAAACTACAAAAAAGCTGCTCAAAGAGTACCCAAAGAGGTTGGATGGAAAAACATACAAAGATATTATTAGAGAACATTGCTATTACATTAAGAAATGGGGATGCAAACTGTAGAACCAGTGAAATTTTGAACATTTTACAATAAAATTATTAACACATTTTTTTTAAATGTTCTTCCTTGTAATAATGAAAGAACATTTTCTAGACTTTGATCATATACATCACAATACTTTTTGCATTCAACTGTATAAAGGAAGTTGTACAGTAAATAAAAAAGATAAATGATGAGAGACTGAAAGAGATAGTAAGTAGTGACTGAAAGAGATAGTGAGTAAGTAGTGACTGAAAGAGATAGTGAGTGAGTGAGTGAATGCATGAGTGAGCGAGCGATAGTGACTGAAAGATACAGTGAGTGAAAGATATAGTGAGTGAGTGAAAGAGATAGTGAGAGTGAGCGAGCGAGTAGTGACTGAAAGAGTGAGTGAGCGAGTAGTGACCTAAAGAGATAGTGAGGGAATGAGTGAGTGAGTGAGTGAGTGAGTCAGTGAAAGATATAGTGAGTGCATGAGTGAGTGAGTGAAAGATATAATGAGTGAGTGAGTGACTGACTGACTGAAAGATATAGTGAGTGATGAGTGTGTGAGTGAGTGAACCAAACAGGGTTAAGTTAACAGAAAATAAATTGATTAGCCTATATTATAATCCTTGATTACACATATACTCACATTCAAACGGGAAGGAGAACCACCCCATCACATCCCTTACCACCACGTCACAATAAAACATGTGATGGGGTGGTAAATTTCCACCCAAAATGGCTGCAGATCTCACATGTGGTCAAGTTCCTCACATAGCATAAATGCATTCAATCTGAAATGTAATTTTCTTTGCATTAATAATGTAAACATTTAATAAAAAACAGTTTTCCCTATCTATTTTGCATGACGGGGTGGTTGGTTTGAGCTTGACGGAACCTGCCTAACATGAAAAAGCAACAAATAAACAAAGTAAAAGAATGTCAGTATTTGCCTGCTTTTGTTCTTGGTGGCTACAAGGCTCAAATTATGTAATTTCCACTTTGTGATGTCATTTTAAGGTAAATATATCTTATATATACAGGGACACACATATCATCCTGAAAATAATAAATGTTTGAACTTATTTGGTGATATTTTAGATGCAAATATCATGTTGGTCAACACGGACATCTGAAATTGGCTATGTGCTAATGAAAAATGATTAAAAATAGTATGTTACTCTTTAAGAATAGTATTTTTATCATATATCATGTTAACAAGAACACTTGATTGAATAACTTTAAGCTTTGGAAACACACTTTGGGACATTTTTTGTGCCTTATGCATCTCATCAAACCTTGTGGACCCAAATGGCACCCGTTTCATAGGATGACTCATATATATATATATATATATATATATATATATATATATATATATATATATATATATACATATAATGAGTAAGTGATCCAGCAGATCTTTTTGCACACTTTAATCTGTTGAATTTTTGCACTTTGTTTGCACTGTTCATAAAAAATTTGAAACATAAAAGACAAAACATTTCTACATACATGTCTACATTTAATCAGTTGCTGTGTTTATAAAAAAGAAGTTGAGCTTATCAAAGCCTATTACATGCACATTAACTTTTTAACAAGCTCAACTGTCATGTACAGTAAAACTTGTTTATGTCTGAGATTCCATTTAGCCGTTTACAAAAAGACACATTTATACACATACTTCTTCAGACACTGAAAAGACATAAACTATATGGTACATTACAAATATTTTGAGTGTCCCTTATACTGTCCCTTATTTTCCTTTGCTGAAGTTGGCAAGCCTAGTCACAACATAATCAAATACATTGCCACAACTAAAGACTTGTCAACAAATTACAGTGCATTTAGGAACTGGCCAAGTAATTTGGCTAGCTGGAATTACAAAATTGCTTAATTTGCTGCTGTTGTGGTTGTTTTGCAGTGCAAACTCACAAATCATCATTATATACCTCTGTAATTGTGCTAATTATATTTTAAATGAAATTACATGTAAATATTGTAGTGCATAATAACTGAATATGGAGTTAGCAACCAAAAAAAATTAATAAAATGCACACAAAAATAGCATACATTTAGGTGAAAGCTGTGGGTATTGAAAGACCCTTAATTATTTTTGTATTGTAATTTTCTGCCTCAGAGAACAAAATAAACATATCTAGGTATAAAATAGACGTACAATAAATCTGTACAAATACAGCCACGGCCCATGCAATAAATTGTTTCGCCAGGATACACGGTTACTTTTCAAAACTTGATCCGACACTGAATTCCTGGCAGAGTGCTCAGAGGATGTGCAGACCAGCTAGCAGATGTTCTTACCGACATCTTCAACATCTCTCTGAGCAGCGCCGTCGTTCCAACGTGCTTCAAGGCCACCACCATCATCCCCATGCCAAAGAAGTCTTCAGTGTCCTACCTCAACGACTACCGTCCCGTCGCACTTACACCCATCATCATGAAGTGCTTCGAGAGGCTCGTCATGAGGCAGATTAAGACCCAGCTGCCCCCTCACTAGACCCACTGCAGTTTGCGTATCGTTCAAACCGTTCAACGGACGATGCCATCACCACAACCCTCCATCTGGCCCTCACCCACCTAGACAATAAGGACTCATACGTTCGAATGCTGTTCATAGATTTCAGCTCAGCATTCAACACAATCATTCCCCAGCACCTGATTGGAAAGCTGAACCTGCTGGGCCTGGACACCTCCCTCTGCAACTGGATCCTGGACTTCCTGACTGGGAGACCTCAGTCAGTCCGGATCGGGAACAGCATCTCCACCACCACCACACTGAGCACTGGGACCCCCCAGCGCTGTGTGCTCAGTCCACTGCTGTTCACTCTGCTGATTCACGACTGTGCAGCAATGCACAGCTCGAATCACATCATCAAGTTTGCCGATGACACAACCGTGGTGGGTCTCATCAGCAAGAACGACGAGTCAACATACAGAGAGGAGGTGCAGCGGCTGACGAACTGGTGTAGAGCCAACAACCTGTCCCTGAATGTCGACAAAACAAAAGAGATGGTTGTTGACTTTAGGAGAGCACAAGGTGAACACACTCCGCTGAACATCGACGGCTCCTCTGTGGAGATCGTCAAAAGCACCAAATTCCTTGGTGTTCACCTGGCGGAGAACCTCACCTGGTCCCTCAACACCAGCTCTATCACCAAGAAAGCCCAGCAGCGTCTCTACTTTCTTCGAAGGCTGAGGAAAGCACATCTCTCAACCCCCATCCTCACTACATTCTATAGAGGGACTATTGAGAGCATCCTGAGCAGCTGCATCACTGCCTGGTTTGGGACTTGGACCGTTTCGGACCACAAAGCCCTGCAGAGGATAGTGAGGACAGCTGAGAAGATCATTGGGGTCTCTCTTCCCTCCATCAAAGACATTTACAAAAAACACTGTATCCGCAAAGCAACCAGCATTGTGGACGACCCCACACACCCCTCACACAAACTCTTTACCCTCCTCCCGTCTGGCAAGAGGTACCGAAGCATTCGGGCCCTCACGGCCAGACTGTGTAACAGCTTCTTCCCCCAAGCCATCAGACTCCTCAATACTCAGAGACTGGTTTGACACACACGTGTCCTGAGTTGCACTTTAATTACTGTCACTTTATAACTGTCTGCTACCTCAATAACTGCTATGTGCATAGAACACTATCTCATAGTATGTTATGTTTACATTTTTAGAAACTGTCATCTTTTTGAACTACTGAGTACTGGTCGGCGCTGCACTGTCTATTGTCCTGTTCATTGTCAGAAATTTGTTGTACTGTCCCGTACTTTTTGCACATGTTTGCAAAAAATACTTTATATAGGTATATATAGGTTTTTTTATATAGGTATTTTATTTCGTTGTGTTGTCTCATGTGGTCCTGTGTTGGTCCTTTGTTGTTTTTATGTAGCACCATGGTCCTGGAGGAACGTTGTCTCGTTTTGCTGTGTACTGTACTAACTGTATATGGTTGAAACGACAATAAAAACCACTTGACTTGAATGCTCAAGCAGCCTAATTTACACTTAGAAAACTCATGATGTTGCTATAACAATGCAAAAAGCACTTACCAATTTGCTTGAAGTCAAAATCAGCCCTCCTTTCCTGTTTAATTAATCAATCGCACGATCATGCAGAACATCTCAGGTTTGTAAATCCATAAGGATCTCTTTCTCAATGACAATACTAGCAGTAATTACAGACTCGTCAGCAAGATCTGGCGCTTTCGATTTGCATTTATTTTTATTTATTTTTATTGCAGAACTTATACCCAGTTAGCAAAAAATATCCGCACAGCTTCTTTTTGCCGCCGACCCTAAGCTGTCGGCTATAGGTGCATCCCACTGGCGGAGATGAAACGTTTGCCGCCGAATTAAACATACATACAAGATCAGGGAAATGAAGCATGGTTGTAACTCTTATAATGAACCATCATAATGACAGAAACAGAAAACAAATATTATGGATTTGCAGACATCATAATATGAAATTATATAAACAAAAACATTTTTTTTAAAGAAAAGCACAACAATAAGGTTAAATCATATCTTTGAATAAGTCATCATTGTGCATAAAAAATTTGTTACTTTTTCTGTTATCTATAAGTCTAAGGGATGAAATAGAAGAGTTAAATTCAGCAAGAAAAAGAGGAAGGCATAAAGGAGACTTAAGCCATTTTTGCTTGTGGATGAAGAATTTTCCATTCAAGATAAAGAAATTAGCAACATATTCAAGGGACAACAACAATTCAAGGTTCCCCTTCTGTCGCTCTCTCCACGTTGTGTCAGAGAAGCGACACTAGGGGTCTCTCTTGAGCGCCGATATTCACCTCTGATATATGAAGAAAGGGCGATTTGAGGATGGCAGCGGGTGCAGCTCCGCCAGGTACGCCCCCTCGGACCACCCGCACCCCGGCACGTTCGTTGACTCCCGTCCGTGCTCGAGGCAACGGCGACTCGCCTTACAGCCAGTGTGCCTACCCTCCTGACATCGAAGCCGATGAGCTCCCCGCGGCATCGGAGGGTGTGGTATCTGACGCTGAGGACTCCCCTGGGCTGCCGCTTTCGGGCCTGCACACCCAAGCTGAGGCCGACGCGCAGATGACCGACATGCTTTCATGGGCAGCCACTAGCATGGGATTAGATTGGAACCCTCCATTCTCCCCACAGCCATCACGGCTGGACGACTGGTTCCTGAGGTCTGGACGCCACTCACAGCCTCATCCCACCCCAGTCCTGTTCTTTCCGGAAGTGCATAATGAGCTGACGTCTTCGTGGAGAGCACCCTTCTCCACTCGTCACACCGCCACCTGCTCATCCGCCCTCGCCACCCTCGACGGCGGAGCGCGCCACGGGTACACGGCGATTCCCCAGGTGGATAGGGCAGTTGCGCTTCACTTATGCCCGGAAGCCCTACCACCTGGCGGGGCCGCCCTGTACTCCCCTCCCGGACCTGTAGAGCAACATCCTTGCTGACCGCAAAGGTCTACAGCGCCACCGGACGTGCCACTTCCGCCCTGCATGCCATGGCTCTCCTGCAGGTCCATCAAGCCAAGGCACTAAGAAACATGCACAGGGGTGGTCCTGATCCCGACACGCTGCAGGAACTGCGCTCAGCAACCGACCTCGCCCTGAGAGCGACGAAGGTCACAGCGCAGGCGCTCGGGCAGGCGATGGCCACGCTCGTGATCCAGGAGAGTCAACAATGGCTGAACATGGTCGAGATGCGTGAAGCAGACAAGACTCGCTTCCTCAACGCTCCTGTCTCTAGACCTGAAGGACGCGTACTTCCACGTCTCGATTCGCCCTCGACATCGACCCTTTCTACGGTTTGCGTTAGACGGCCAGGCGTATCAGTACAAAGTCCTCCCCTTCGGCCTGTCTCTGTCCCCTCGCGTCTTCACGAAAGTCGCAGAGGCAGCTCTTGCCCCGCTCCGAGAAGCCGGCATACGCATACTCAATTACCTCGACGACTGGCTCATCCTGGCCCCCTCACGAGAGTTACTAGTCAGAGACCAGGTGCTCAGGCACCTCAGCCGTTTGGGGCTTCAGTTCAACTGGGAAAAGAGCAAGCTCACCCCAGTCCAGAGCATCTCTTTTCTCTGTTTGGAGTTAGACTCAGTCTCAATGACAGCACGTCTCTCCAACAAGCGTTCTCAGTCAGTGCTGAAATGCCTCGCTTCCCTAAAGCCAGGTACCGTGGTCCCTCTAAAACGATTCCAACAACTCCTGGGGCATATGGCATCCTCCGCGGCGCCCACTCCGCTGGGGTTGATGCATAAGAGACCACTTCAGCACTGGCTCCAGACTCGAGTCCCGAGACGAGCATGGCGCCACGGCACGCACAGTGTGAAAGTTACCACCGCCTGTCGCCAAACCCTCAAACCCTGGACAGACCTCTGCTTTCTACGGGCAGGGAGTACCCTTGCAGCAGGTGTCCCGACGCGTTCTGGTCACAACCAATGCCTCCAAATTGGGTTGGGGCGCCGTGTGCAACGGGCACGCAGCCGCAGGCCGTTGGGACCGGGCCCCGCTGCGTTGGCACATCAACTTCCTAGAGCTGCTGGATGATTTCTTTGCCCTGAGGAAGTTTCTCCCGTTAATTCGAGACAAACACGTCCTAGTCAGGACAGACAGCACCACAGTGGTAGCCTACATAAATCGCCAAGGCGGAGTACGCTCCCTCCACGTGTCACAGCTCGCCCGTCGTCTCCTCCTTTGGAGTCAGCAGCGACTCAAGTCACTGTGCGCCACTCACATCTCCGGCAACCTCAATGTGATAGCGGACGCGCTGTCAAGACAAAGCTTGCCCGGCAGAGAGTGGAGGCTCCACCCCCAGTCGGTCCAGCTGATCTGGGACCGGTTCGGCAAGGCCCAGGTAGACCTGTTTGCCTCCCAAGAAACCTCCCACTGCCCGCTCTGGTATGCCCGGACAGAGGCTCCCCTTGGGGCAGATGCGTTGGCACACAGCTGGCCCGCGGGGCTGCACAAGTACACATTTCCCCCAGTGAGCCTTCTTGCACAGGTGCTATGCAAGGTCAGGGAGGACGAAGAGCAAGTCATTCTGGTGGCGCCCTACTGGCCCACCTGGACTTGGTTCTCGGACCTCACGCTCCTCGCGACAGCCCCTCCCTGGCGAATTCCCCTCAGGAAGGACCTTCTTTCTCAGGGACGGGGCACGCTCTGGCACCCGCACCCAGACCTCTGGAACCTCCACGTCTGGCTCCTGGACGGGATGCGGAAGATCTAGCCGGCCTACCACCGACCGTCATAGATACTATCAACCAAGCCAGAGCCCCCTCAACCAGGCATCTTTACGCCCTAAAGTGGCATCTGTTCGCGAACTGGTGTTCTTCCCGAGCTGAAGACCCACAGAAGTGCGCGGTTAGGTCAGTGCTCGTGTTTCTTCAGGAGAGGCTGGAGAGGAGGCTGTCCCCGTCCACCCTCAAGGTGTATGTCGCCGCCATCGCGGCTCACCATGACACGATAGATGGCAAGTCTCTTAGCAAGCACGACTTAATTGTCAGGTTCCTCAAAGGTGCCCGGAGGCTAACTCCCTCCCAGCGTAACCTATTCCCCTCCTGGGATCTCTCGATCGTCCTCACGGGCCTCCAGAGACCCCCCTTCGAGCCACTAGATTCAGCTGGACTCAGGGCCCTCTCTCTCAAGACCGCCCTGCTGATCGCACTCGCCTCCATCAAGAGGGTCGGGGACCTGCAAGCGTTCTCTGTTAGCGACACTTGCCTGGAGTTCGGTCCGGCAGACACATACGTGATCCTAAGACCGCGACCGGGCTATGTGCCCAAGGTTCCTACCACACCCTTCAGAGATCAGGTAGTGAACCTGCAAGCGCTGCCCCAGGAGCAGACAGACCCAACCCTTTCGTTGCTGTGTCCAGTACGTGCTTTGCTTATCTATCTGGACCGCACGCAGAGCACTAGATGCTCTGAGCAGCTCTTTGTCTGCTTCGGGGGACAGCGGAAAGGGAACGCTGTCTCCAAACAGAGGCTTGCCCACTGGGTTGTCGACGCCATTTTATTGGCTTACCACACCCAGGCTGTGCCCCCCCCTTGCGGGTCCGAGCTCACTCCACTAGGGGTGTTGCGTCCTCATGGGCACTGGCCAGGGGCACCTCCCTAGCAGACATCTGCAGAGCAGCAGGGTGGGCAACACCTAACACTTTCTCGAGGTTTTACAATCTCCGTGTTGAGTCAGTATTGTCCCGTGTTTTCTCAGGTCCGAGCTCGTAGAACTCGGTAACACGCTGACGTTCTGGCCGGGTGAATCGCTTGCACCTCGCGCCCTTTCCCTCAGCTGAGGTAAAATAGTGCGCCTCCGTTCCCAAGAGACCCCATCTTCGGGTCGCTGGTTGACTCCTCCCTAGCCCTTTTGGGTCCGCAGTTCAGCAAACTCCCCTGCCGGGTAGGTGTGGCCTCCGCAGGGTCTTCTCCCCCTGAAAGAAGGGCTAAGACCCCCTTCCCTCAATGCGTGTAAGGGCCTCGGCCGTAGTTGCTCTATGCGAGAAACATAGAGAGAAAAGAGGCCCAGCCAGGCTGGCCCGTTCCCAGGTTGGCGGCCATCACCTTGTCCCCCCCTCCAGGGTAACGAAAAGGATTCTGATGGCTTGAATGGGGCATTGGGGAAGGGTACGTGCAGTCTGATACAGTTGGTCGTCCTGCACGTAAGAATACCTGCTCGCTCCTGTATCAGCAGTTCACGTACACAGCTCAGCGCATGGCACTTTTATAAGTGGACCCCTAGTGTCGCTTCTCTGACACAACGTGGAGAGAGCGACAGAAGGGGAACGTCTAGGTTACGTATGTAACCTCTTCCCCGCCACATCGCTGAGCCGAGCCACTGTTGTGGCCGGACCATTTCTGGCTCCTCAGAAAAATCCTGAATGAACTCCCGTATTTGCGGCACTTAAATACCCGTATGTCCGGGGGCGGGACATGCAAATACCGGCTGCCAACTTCTCATTGGCCTTTTTTCATAGATCAGAGGTGAATATCGGCGCTCAAGAGAGACCCCTAGTGTCGCTTCTCTGACACAACGTCTTGTTCCCTCCATCAGGGAACGGAGGTTACATACGTAACCTAGACGGTTTTCATAATAAAAGATAATCTCTTTGAGGATGAAGGCATGGGTCACATTTGTGGGGCTAAAAACATAAGAGCTTATGTCAATCCAAAATGTATTGGTTATACTACAATCACAAAATAAATAGCAGCTGTTTCTTCAACAAAACCACAAAATGAGCATGTTTCATCAATATCAGAATATTTAGAAACGTAAGAGTTAACAGGATAGATTTTATGAAGGATTTTAAAATTAATTTCCTTAACTTGTTTGAAATACAAAATTTACTTGGTAAAAGCCAGGCCTTTCTACAGTTTACATTTGGGGGATCCCCAATAGAATTTACCCCTTGGAGTAATTTTTCTCTTCATTTGAAACTGATATTACGAATATGTCTGTTGTTGCATTTCCGATCTAAAAGATCAATACCACCCAAGCGTAAAGCCGTACAAATACTGTTACTTTTACCGAATTTTGGGTTAAACCTGCTGGGATAGCTTTCATCAAGGTATCATATTCCTTTGATGGGACTGGAAAGTTATGAGTTTCATAAATTGTTCATGTTTAAATATTACCAAAATCCTCAATCACATATAGAATGCAATTAAAGTTATTGTTAAACCATCTAGGAAAGAAAAGGGACTTATTTCTAACAGTTATGTCAGCATTGTTCCATAGGAGAACTTTGTGTGGGGAAAGCACTATGGACAAAACACAATTTCCATGAAAGAATGCATTGCTGATGAAAGTTAGATAAGGAAGTGGGTAACTTGCCAGGCAAAAAAAATTACACTTCAAAAGGAAAGATAGGCCACCAATTTTGTTGAAGATGTTATTTGGAATAAAAAACCATAATGACACTGGGTTCACATTTTTTTACAGACATCTTTTTAACCAGTTTACTTTAAAGGTTTTTACAGTATCTGCGAAGTCCCAAAAAAATCAAGGACACCTTTGCCTCTGGAATAAGAAAGTACATCTCTTTTGTTAGGTCTATTCTTCCAAATGAAATCCAAAAATATTTTGTTGATTCCCTTATAGCTTTATCATTAATAAACAGAGAAAGAGCAGGGTATACGAAGTGGGAGAGCCCTTCCACTTTAGATAAAAGAACTCTATCGTATAATGAAAGATCCCTCTGAAGCCAGATGTTAAAAATATTTTTATTTTTAATCATTTTGTCAGATAAATTTAAATGATGTCTGGTAACTGGGTTTTTAGTGATATGAATACCCAGATATTTTACATTGTTTTTAACTGTTATACCTTTTAAGGATGTATTGTCTATATCATGAATTGGAATAATCTCACTTTTAGAAATATTTAGTTTTAGACCCGAGGCATATGAAAATTGTTCAACCAATTCCAAAGCTGGCCAATTAGGAAACTGTTTTTATCCTCCAAGAACAGCGTGGTGTCATAAGCAAGCTGGGCAATTTTAATCTCCGTCAAATATCGAAATTCCTACCATACTTTAATTTTGGTTGATTCTAAGGCAAAGTAATTCTGTGGCTAAAAGAAATAAAAACGGGGAGATCGGACATCCCTGTCTGACTCCAAGATATATGTCAATACCTCTATAAAATATGTTTACAGTATCTATAAATGATTTACCAAATCCGAATATCTCTAGAGTACGGAAAAGACATTTGTGTTCAATGGAATCAAAAGCTTTATGAAAGTCAAGAAAGACTATGAGCCCATCTGAATGAATCAGATCTGAATAATCCAGAAAATCTAATACTAATCTTGTGTTATTAGATATATGACGGCCTTTCATTAATCCAGATTGAGCATTTAATATTTTAGCATAGACAGAGGCTAGTATTTTATAGTCTAATGTTAACAGAGTAATAGTCAAGTCAAGTGGTTTTTATTATCGTTTCAACCATATACAGTTAGTACAGTACACAGCGAAACAAGACAATGATCCTCCAGGACCATGGTGCTACATAAAAACAACACAGGACAAACACATAACCACATGAGACTACACAACTAAATAAAATACCTATATATACCTATATAAAGTGCACGTGCAAACATGTGCAAAAAGTACGGGACAGTACAATAAATAGGTTGCCAATTGTCGATTAATAAAGGGTCCTTATCTGACTTAGGTATAATGGAGATAACTCCCTGTTTCATAGTAGCAGTCATATCTCTCTGACTAATGCATTCCTTATACATATGAAATAAAGGCAATTTAATAATCTCCCAAAAGTGGAGATAAAATTCTACTGAAAATCCGTCAATACCAGGGGATTTACCTTTTTTCATTGATTGCAAAACTTGCTTAATTTCATCTACTGACAAATCGGCATCACAAATTTGACTATAATCACGATCAATAACTTTAATACTGTTTTTAATTAAATCAATAAATTTTTCACAAATGTCATAATTAATATTGGAGGAATAAAGATTGCTATAAAATTTAGTAACATATTCTGATATTTCTTTTGGGTCTTTGGAAGAAACTCCATCAATATTAAGTGCTGAAAGAGCTTTCCTCTGTCCATTTATTTTTTCCAGGGCAAAAAAATTGCTAGAATTATTTTCCCCCTCCTCAAGCCATTTTGCCTAGCACCTTTAGCCAACTCTAAATAAACTCTGTCAAACTCCAGATACATTTTTTTTTTTATCTCCAAATCTAATCCAACTAATTTATGATTTGATAAGGGGGCAGTGACGTGAGCAGAATATTTTACATAGTTAAGGATAGAAGAAGAAATTAGAAAGAAGTCAATCCCAGATCTAAAAGACAAATTTATTTTGGACCAGGTAAAATCTTTGGTAGAAGGATTAAAGAACCGCCATGCATCAGTCAGAGAGAGATCGACACAAAGGGAAAAAATGTGATAATTATTCATCTTGCTATCAAGTCTAGGGGGGTATCTATCCAGGTGATCATTCATACAATCATTAAAATCTCCTCCCAAAATAAAATATGCATCATTATATTTTATATTATATAAGTTTATCCATTAGGTGAGAAAACATTACCCTACTGGATGCACGAGAGTTGTGTCCATATAAAAACAAAAAGATGATTATAAAGCACATTGTTGTCAAGATGATAAACAAATAAGGAAAAAGAGTTACGATTAATACTAAAGATAACATAATTAAAGAGGAATATATATAACCTTCATATTATATACAGTTAAAGGATTTTTGTACAGTTTATATTGTTAGCCAATTGTAACTTTTAAATCTTTAAAAGCTATATATGCAAGTAACAGCTTAGCTCACTTACCGTCCGAGTAGAAGACTTGTTTCTCATCAATCAGAGCAAATTAATTGTGAAAGATTGCTTTCTTGCCCTCCACACTTGGCCACAGCTTGTCCCGTGTTGCTCTATCCTCAGGAGACAGAGGCTCCGAGAGAAGCAGTTTATTGTCATTTAGAAATTTGCAACCTTTAGCAGCACCCCAAATAATGTGGTGAATGCGGCACTGTGAGAAGAGAATTATGATCGATTTGGCCTTTCCATCCGTCCGTTTCAGACCCAGAAGACGCACGACATCAACACTGTCCTGGAGCCCATCTCCGATTCCAGGGGCAATCTTCCCTAAGATTTTGAGAACCACATTTCGGACATCCTCGCTTTTTCCACAACGCCATGCAACTTTAGAAACCAACTCTAACTGTAACGTCTGCATTTCTGTACACTTGCTTTCAGCGATTTGATTTCCTCTCTCAGAGTGTGGATCTCAGAATCCAGATGATCGAGAGATTCTTTATGGACGCCAACATGTAAAATAAGCTGTTGCACCGTCGCTGTCAGACCCTTAATTTGTTTAGGAGTTGCCACGGTGGTAGTCTCAATCACCGAAATCTTTTGGAAAGTTTTGTCATGTTTCAAAGCAAGCTCACGTATAGCCGCTAGGCCATCATTCCCATTTCCGATAGATTCCGCGCGTTTAGACTCCTAGATCTGAGAAGTATCAGAGAGGGTTGCAACAACAACGTCATTGTCAAATTTTGGACATGTGTCAAACCATTGTGATTCCATATCTTTCTGAAGTTTCGGTCCAGCGCTTCTTGGGGCTGATGCTGCATCCTCAAACTGATCGACTGTGTCAGGCGTGTTGGAAGACATGATGTCAAGCAAAGCTCGATTAACTTTCTTCTTGCCTCTTTTTCCCATGCACAAAGATGTCAAGGAGTCGTCATATAACTTTAACACGTTATCACCAGTCTAAGTAACAGGTTATATCACCACTTCACCTTTATTTCCCTGAAGAGCAGAAACACGCTACCACCTACACAGCCATCTTGGCCTCCATCACCAGAAAAATTCCTTTCGATTTCAAATTAACTACATCACTTAAAGCATGATTGCGTCACTCAACGCGAGCCAGAAGGCCAGCGGACTGGAACATAGCCTAAAGACCAAACCCACAAGAACAAATAAATCAATCTGATTGGCTGATGAATCTGACAATCTGACTTTAGATGCCTATTTACTGCAGTGTTCAGGGATTCTGTGGAATTCTGAAGGCCTGATGGGGTGGAGCTCAAACTCACGCACTGCTTCGGGCATGCGATTTGTGAAACAGTTGTCACATTTGCTTGTAAGCATCTAGGAATACATTATGATTGATTCGTTTGTAGATGATTTATGAGTAAAAAGAGGTCAATCAGAATGAAAAAATATGGTGGTAGAGCAGGTTGACCAATAATCGCAGGGTTGGCGGTTCGATTCCTTGCCCACGTGACTCCTGATGCCGAAGTGTCCATGGGCAAGACACTGAACTCCAAGTTGCTCCCAATGGCAGGCTAGCGGCTTGCATGGCAGTTCTGCCAGCATTGGTGTGTGTGAATGGGTGAATGAGTCACAGTTTAAAGCGCTTTGAAAACTGCTAAGGTTAATAAAGCACTATATGAGTGTAGACCATTTTACCATTATGCAGCAGAGAAGAATTTGCTGGCCCTGAGAAATCGCCACTGGCCATATACGAACAAATACAATTCTAGTTCATATATTTGAGCAATTATGTACACATTTAAATTCCACAAGTGTTTAAAAAACAAGATACATATGTACATTGTCATATTCTGTATACTGCATACATCTACTGTAAATAATTGACATTTTCATATTAATAAAAACATTTATGAACACTTTCAGCATACAAGCGTTCAGCATATATTGTAATTTTCAGATTCGTAGACTAGGAGAGCGCAGGGCACAAACTAACGCGGGGTTAGTTATCACAAACATGGTTTAAATGTTTCCCCAAATGCTGGTAAGATGAAATTTCATTTGTTTACTTGCTGCTATATCAACACTGTGTGGATACAAAAGATTGTGGGAAAATCCGCTCCAGCAGCGTGAATTTGAACGAGCAAACCGGTATGAACACCAATGGCACAAACCAGCCATGAAAGACTCGGTTTATATAGGAAGGAAACACACTACGTGCCGGCGCTACACATTAACAATCAGATCACCTGGTTACCCCACACTTAAGAGAGAGAGAGAGATAAAGACAAAACACATGCTCTATATACACACAAACAATACTCTATATACAAAGTAGTTACACATATTTCATATACATAACGCACGAAATTATGTTGCACGTTTATGATATTAATTTAATTACTTTAAAATATATTTTAGGGGGCATCAGAAAATGGTTTGAGTTCCAGGGCTGAGAAAGAATGTTATAAGTAACATTGGTAACACTGTTCTACATTACAGAGAAATACTAAACTATAATAACGAGCCTTTAAAATATAAATTTTACAAGCGCACACGAAGCAAGCCACAGAGCAAGAATATTCACTTATACCTCAGCACAGGGGTTTCCGATGTAATTGAATATTGCAATATATCGTGAAGTAGGGAACAAAACAAATGTATTCACACACATGATGTATTTTCCTGGACAACGAAATACCGGACCGGTAGAGAATGCACAGATGAAAGAGATTATTTGCCAGAGAGATGTTGACAACTGTTGTAAAGCCACACATTTTAATTGCACTTATTTTTTTAATATCACGCGCCCGGTCCCTAATCGGCTTGATGAGTCGCGCGAGGGATAAAGGCGGCCGGTGACGATGGTTCGAGAGAGAGAGCCTTACACCAAAGCCACCAGAAGAAGTGGATGAACTTTTGAATTATAAATTCTAAGAGTGTGTAAATTAAAAGTCTTACCTTGAAGTCAAGAACGCTGTTTCCCGTGTCATCCTTAGTGGAGATCATTACACTGGTGCCGAAACCCGGGACGAAAATTGGATTAATTCTTCCAAGCAATGGAAAAGAGTCGCCCCGTAGAGTCCTCCCAGTTGGCGGAGGTCCTCTAGTCCCTCACTACATTACACCAGAGCCACCAACAATCCCTGCTTGAGCTCCGGCAGGACCAGGACCGTCGCTTCTTTGAGGTTATGCGGGCTCAAGCAGAGGACCGGCATGCCATACGGAGTCTCCCCAGCCAGGAGGCCGCTTCAGCCACAGCCGCGACCCCGGACACCTGTTCCACGCTGCCCCCGCCCGCGTTACAGAAGATGGGGGCGGCCGACGACCCAGAAGCGTTCCTGGATCTTTTTGAGCGCACCGCTGAAATTTGGGGCAGGCCGCATGACCAATGGGCAGTAGGGCTGCAACGATTCGTCGACGTTGTCGACAAAAATCGATAATAGCAATAGTCGACAATGAATTTCATTGTCGAAGTCGTCGCCAGACATGTTTTTTTCCGACCGAGGCACCTCTCTTCATTACAATCTCTGCCGAGAGTCGCACATGCGCATTAGCTTCTCTGCTGAGTGATAACATACAGAAATGGCGGGGTCCAACGCAGCAGCTGCGCGTACCAAAACATCTAAAATTTGGGAGCATTTTAGCCTGGATACGGCGAATAAAAAGATTACCTGCATGGTTTGCAAAGCAGTCCTTGCGTATCACGGCAGCACCTCGGTGATGCACAAACATTTAAAGAGAAAGCACGTCGGACAGTTGAATGAGTTTGACTCGCCTCGGTAAGATTTAAATAACATGGAAGCTAATAAGTTTTGTTTTGGATATACATTGTACATTTTATACGCGGATTTTCGGTAAAAAAAAGAAAAAAAAAGGATTTAACGTTATGCCCGACTGTGCCTGACAAAAGTATTTTAAATTAAATGCATGCAGTCTGAAGAAGAGAGCCACCATGGACCCCTTTCTGCAAAAGAATCAGACGTGCACCCCACAACAGGCGAATGCCCTCACTGAGTCAGTATTGCAGATGCTGATCTGAGATATGAGGCCGCTCTCCATGGTCGATGGTGCTGGGTTTCAACAAATGATAGCCCAGTTTGTTTACTTTTAGTATGAATCGGCCTATCAGCAGCAAAGTTCAATAAAATATGCATTTTTCATTGAAGTACCCCCTTCTTTCTTGTGTTTACTATCATTTTCCACAGAATTAAAGCAATCTCATGCTAAATTTTAAAAATTTTTAATAATTTTTCGATTAGTCGACTAATCGTTTCAATAGTCGGTGACTAGTCGACTATTAAAATAGTCGTTAGTTGCAGCCCTAATGGGCAGCTCGTCTAGTTCCGCTCTTGTCCGGGGAAGCTCAACTAGCGGCTCAACAACTGCCGGCCACAAACCTCCTGACCTATGCTGACCTCAAGAAGGCCATCTTGCAACGGGTTGGTCGGAGCCCGGAAGAAAATCGGCAACTCTTCCGGGGTATGAAGCTGGAAAAGTGACCGCCCGTTCGCATTTGCCCAATGGCTCCGGGACGCCTGCCGGAGGTGGCTGCTTGTGGGGGACCGCGGCGTCGAGGGACTTATCGACCAGGTGGTACTGGAGCAGTTTATCCAGTGCTTGCCCTGGAGAACGGCGGAGTGGGTCCAGTGCCACCGCCCGGCGTCGCTGGAGGCAGCCGTCCAACTTGCAGAGGACCACATGGCGGCGATTCCGAGGGCGGATGAGCCCCCTCTCTCTCTCTCTCCCCTCCCCCTGTGTCTTCCCCTGTTCCTCCCCTATGCCCTCTCGCTCTGCTCTCTCCCCATGCTTACTGAAATTAGACACAGATGTTAGACATAATTTGGCTCAGGTGCAAGCGGCCTTACCGCTTTCTCTCCCGGACGGGCGCTTCACCACGCCCCCGCTGCCACAAAATGGTTCTGCCTAGATAATACCCCTCTGAATAATAAGTGTTTCAGTCAATAAAATCACATTTGTTATGGGACATACAGTGCTGCTAGTGTCAATGCACCATTTTTATGACTTTTTTGGCATCCATGCAGAATAATGAGGGAGGTAGAATCCAGGCAGATGTGTAAAACTTGTCCTGCCTAGATAATTATTCAGGGGAGCATTATCTAGGCAGGACAAGTTTTACACATCTGCCAATAAAATCAAATGTGTAATGGGACATACAGTGCTTCTTATGTCAATGGACCGTACCTATTTGTATGAGCTTTTGGGCAGCCATGCAGAATAATGAGGTAGGTAGAATCCAGACAGAGGTGTAAAAAAATTTCCTGCCTAGATAATACCCCCTGAATAATAAGTGTTTAAGTTAATAAAATCAAATGTGTTATGGGACATTAAGTGCTTCTTGTGTCAATGGACCATACCTATTTTTATGACTTTTTGGGCATCCATGCAGAATAATGAGGGAGGCAGGATCCAGGCATGGCTTAATATTTATTTATTCTATGTCTTGCCTTCTCAAATAAAGAAATGCCATTATTATGTGGGTCGGCATGGGATGTGTGTGTGTGCACTTACTTTATACTAAAACATTTTAAAACAACCAAGAATAATTTTTTTTTAAGTAAATAGAATATGTTATGAGACAGTGTTGCTTGTGTCAGTACACAGTATATAATTGATATTCATGTGTGTTTATGTTGTTTTTGTTTTAATACCCGTAACATATCGTACCCGTAATTATCATGCAAATTAAATACACTTGGGTTGAGTGTGTCAGATTGACAAACACATTTTCTTTTGTAAAGCATGTGGCACCTTAGTGTAAAATCTACAAGTAGGCTAGTGATTTAACGTTCAAATAGCAGACAAAAGAGACTAGAATCGACTTGTTACACGAGCTGTGTAGAAACGAGATAACTGTTTCCATAAGGACGTAGGGCAATGACGTTTGAAATCCTATGAATTACATTTCAGACTCTGTGCTGTCATCTACTGGAAAATATATAACATATCCTAACTGAAATTTCGGATGGCTTGGGTGAAGACGAAATTCCAACTTTTTACTGCTTTCAAGTGGAAGCACGGTTGTACTTTGCGCGTGCACGCTAAGGGGGGTAGGCTTCAGCCGGGCAGTCGGAATTAGGCACAACAAGACTCAGGACGTATTAGACTTTTTTACAGGAAATATTTTTAACACGAAAAGTTTGTTGTTTAAATCTAATAATTTCAAGGATTGGACATAAAATACCAATGGAAATCCACCCGCGTAATCTCCAGAAAATTATTTAAAATAATTTATAAATAAATGCAAACAACTGTGATTGGTGCATACACAACCGTGCTGAGGAAAGTAACAGGTGCCATGTGACAACACTGTTTCACGTTTCTTCAGAAGAGGCAGGGCAATGATTTACACATAGTATTTATACTAAGAACACTTAGTAGTTGTTAAAAATTTTAATAAAACACATTGTATAAAGTTAAAATATTTTCTTTGTGGTAAAATTGCCCAAATGTTGGTCGGGACATGTTCGATTCCCTGAAAGTTGTTTTCCTAAAAGTTTTAAACACGGTATGAGTTATTTGTTCTACTGCTGTAAAATCATATTGTTTATTTTAAACATGACTATTTTATGGTCATTCTTGTGATCTTCTGGTATTATAATCCTCTAGTGGAGGAATCTAAACCATGCAACCGTACTGTAGCCTAAAGACGTTCAACTTACATACATAAGCTAAATGTGCACAATGCGCTTTCATATTCTTCCATTATTATTTTTGAAGTTTCACGGTTTATTAAATGCTCCATACCTGTCTGCCTTCAACTCACCTTTCCCCCACAGATGTGTGAGTGTATTACTCATTCAGTGTCACTGTGTCCTAACCTAAAAACGCACAATTCACAATGTGTGGTTGCACAATCATGGAGGTGTTGCTCCGACCGAAAAAGAAAAAAAATTCAGGGAGGGGTGGGAGGGAATCATATAAAAAAAGGGCAATAAACCGCAGGATTAGTGAATCTATAACGGCAAGCGTCATGGACGGTGAGCGTGAAGTTTTACTCCTGTGTTTTTTACGTTTATTTTATTTGTAAAAAAAAAAAAAAAAAAAGATTGTTTTTTTCCAAAAAAATGTTACATTTAGCATTTACAAAAAGCAAAGTAGCATTTTTTTTTGGTTCCAAAAGTTTTCTAAAACTTAGGATACTGAACAAAAGGGGTAGGCTATAGTTTTTTAGTAATTTGGTTGTTTTTAAAGGTAGGCCTATTTGTTGCATTTTAATCATCATCATTATTATCTGATCATTTCACTGCTATTACTTTAGTTAAAAAATATCATATTTTTAGGATTTTCTTTATTCCAAAAACTTTTAGGAATAATTTGGTTATTTTAAAATGTAAGGTATTTGTTGTATTTGAATCTTTATCATTAAAATATAATCATTTTACTGAGCTATTACTTTAGTTAAAAAAAATTAATGTTATTGAATATATAAAATTACAAAAAAGGCATGTTTTTTGAGGAGGCATTTGGTTGTTTTTAATTTTAATCTTTATCATTAAGAACATTTTACTGTGCTATTATTTTTAGTTAAACATGTGTATGTATTATTTATGTGTATATTTTATATATACTGTAATTTACTGTCAAAAGCTATTTCAAATTTGTTCGTTGTTTGATTTTGTTCATTTTGTACAGAGTTAAAGTTTCTAAATGTCGACCTTCAACAATTTCCAAACGAGCTCCGCCACCGGACCGACGGTCTGAGTTCCAGCACACTGGTTCTGCGGAGAGGAGACTTTTTCCAAATTCAGGTGAAATTTGACGGACGGTCATTCGATATGCGGAGGGACAGACTGATCTTCCAAGTACTTGTAGGTATGTGCATGTGTGTTTGAAATATGTACGAATAAGTGAACATGCAACATCACTCTCCGTCTAATGCCAAAATTGCAAATAGCCTACGATACTCAGTGCATTGACCCAAAGCAACTACTGTACTGTAAATAGCGTGTTTTTAATGCACCTGTAAGAAAGTATATTGCTCAATGGTGATATCTCTAAAATTCGAATGAATTAATTGTTAATTGTACTGAAAATAATACTCTACTCAACCACTGAAGCATTGTAAATAACGTAATTTAATTAAAAAAAAAAGGTACAAAATAAAACTATTGACTTTTAACATTTCATTTAACATATATATGTAATTACATTTCAATTACATTTGTCAGATGCTTTTATCCAAAGTGACTTATACATTAAAGTTATGTAGTATAAGAACTACACAGCATTTTTTAAGTTTATTTTATAATATTAATTTATGCACAAAGTAGTTTGAAAGTGTAGATCAGCTCAACTAGGCTATGTTTAACTAGAGTTGGCAGTCCTCTGTTTCCATGGTAACAGAGACTTCTCTGATTGGTGGATCTGTCTTTAGGATTATGAGCAGTGTAGTTCCTAAAGGGCACCTATTATGGCATTTAAAATGTTCCTAATATTGTTTTGGGAGTCCCCAACAACAGTTTTACATGCATGCAATGACAAAAAACACTTTTGTTGTCTTATAATATGCATTTATGTTTACCTGATTTGCTCACCGACTCCCAAATGATTCGTTCAACGACTAATTTTTCCAAACCCCTCCTTTGCGTGACGCTAATCTGCGGTGATTGGTCAGATGACCCAGTCAGTTGTGATTGGTATACTCTGTGCAGAGATTGTCGGAAACGGACGCCCATCGCTGCTTTGTCGTAAAAAAAATCAAAATCAGAGAAGGAATTTGAGTTGATTTATGTTAGCGATCATAGCCCAAAGTTCAGTGGTAAACACCCAATCAGTTATTGTTTGCGTTAGCCCAATGCATAAACATATTGGTAAAGCACTGCATTACTACACGTTATTGCTCTATTCTTTATGACAACTCCAATAACATCGACAAACATTTCACATATTTCAAAAAAATTGACATTGGAGACCTAGAAGCTGCGCTGAGCGTAACTTACACAACACACACAAATACTTATTAAGCATGCTAAAAAACACATAAAAGCAACAATTATTAATAATACTAATTAATAATTAATTAATAAGGTTGTGATTCGGAGGAGGAAGCTGATCCAAATAAACTTGGTACTGAACCTTCCTTCAGTATCAACCGGCTCGCGAATCCACACTTGAAAGCATTCATGTTCGTAAAGCAATCGTCATTAAAATGACGCGAACACAGCACAAGGTTCTGGCTATACTTGTGTGGTATAGTTGTAAATATAAACTCTAGCCACTGATTCTTCACATGCTCATCCCTGGGCAGTGAAAAAAAGGTCGCTTTTGATATGCACTTCAGAACACAGCGTCTTGTTGTCGACAGGATGTTTTCAAGTTTTCCCTGGTGTCTGCGTGCGCAATGAGTGGGCGCGGCCAATTTGATAATTTTTCGTCTTGACGTCACAACGAAAAGGAAAATGACTCATTGGAAAAACAATTCATTACATTGACTCAGAGTCGACTCCTACTTTTGAGAGACAATAACTTTTTTTACGGTGAACTTTCATATATAAAACTTTGCAGGATGTTTTTGTTCACTTAAATCTATGTTACACACTACATGAAAGGTCATTTTCAAAATTCCATAACAGGTGCCCTTTAATAGTTTCTTTTTTAAATCAAGTTGAAATCACACCAACTCGTGACTTCTACAGAAGCATATAACATATTAAAAACCTCAGTGTTCATGATGGGTCTGGTTTGAAAGTTCCATACATTAAATCGCTAAAAATCTATTTCTCTTTATAGAAAATGTACGTGATTTTTACTTCCAGTACCTCTCCTAAACTCTTCTCACGTGTTCTTTCTGCAGGTCCGTTGTTTGTCGAAATCCCTGTCTCTGTGTCTGGACAGCCCTCTCAATCTCAATGGAGCGCCATTCTCAAGCAACCTGACCCATATTTACCCAGAGCAGTATCAGTGTTTCTTTTCAGCCCTGCTTCTGCTCCTATAGGTGTTTACACCCTCAGTCTGAGAATAGAGACTCACACAAGTGTGAAAACACACACGCTTGGCCAGTTCACACTACTCTGCAACCCCTGGAGCAAAGGTGAGTCCTAACCTTGACAGAAAACAGAGAACTTTTTTGAGCATAATAAATGCAATGGTATCATTAATACAGTAAATGTAGCATGTCTCATTCTGCTGTTGTGGCCGTTTTAGAAAACTCTGCTTCAAAACTTGCCCTTTAGATGTGTTTAAATCTCACTTGTGGTTAATTGTCTAATTATTATACAAAGATTACACAAGAAGCAAACACTCTGCTGTAATGTTTTGAAGCTGATTCAGTGTACCTGAACTCTGCGGATTTGAGAGAGGAATATGTGAGGAATGATTTCGGGCTGTTGTACAAAGGCACAGCCGCTAACGTCACTGCCAGACCATGGTCTTTTGATCAGGTGAGATTGGCTTGGAGGTGTGAAATGTTTTTCATTGGCTCAGATAGGACTGTATTGAAGAAAAACAAAAATGAAACAGTCCTCAATGCAGACTGTAGAGTTGTAGTCGATTTCTGTGATGATCTGGATGTTTACATTGACATACTGGATATGCATTCTTTTGTATTTAATCTCCATGATACTCTCATTACTTGTGCTGTATTGTATTCCATCATTGCAGGATACATAAAGACGTAGTGTGTTTTTTAATTTTTTATTTTTGCCATCACAAGTAAATCTATTTATAATAATCTTATAGGCTACTTTGTCAATATAGCACAGAGAGAGAGAGAAAGAGAGAGATTTGATTGATACATTAATTATTATTTCACTCAACCTATGACTGAATTTCTCAATAATGTCTCAATAGTATTTTTATAGATATATTCAGTCTTTAAACCCAAAATTTTAGACAGCACGTCATAAAATACAAACAAAAATGGGTATAGTATATTTTATTCAGATTTTATATACAGTAGAAGGATTAGGGCTTTATATGTTCTCAAAACCAAAAAAAAAACAAAACGTCCACAGTGAGGACAGTCTCGATACAATACCAATATTATTATTCACAACTTTTAATTTTTTATATATATTTAAGTTTAAGTGGACATAGAAGGAAAAGCCCTCAACAAATGTCCAGCAGACATGGGATCTCCTTCAATTATGTTAAAAAAAGCTAAAAATTCTAGTGATTAGGTGTTGAAACTTATTTACTGGTAGTGTATACTGTATACAGTATTTCATGAAGTTTTATTTTTATTTGCTTAATTGGACTATTTAATTGTGCTTGTATTTTCAGTATGAAAAGGGGATATTAGACATTTGTATGAAGTTGTTGCAAGTGAGTCCTCAATATCAAGCTGACAGGAAAAGAGATTTACTCAACCGCAGAGATCCCATTTACATCAGCAGAGTGATTTCAGCTATGGTGAGTCTCATCTTCTCTTTTCACATTCTCTCCTCTCCCTTCCTCTAAATATTAATCTAGTCTCTCTACCGGTGTCTGTGAACAGATAAACAGTCAGGATGATAAGGGTGTGTTAATGGGGAAATGGTCAGGGGACTACAGAGATGGGGTTAACCCCTCACAATGGTCTGGCAGCGCAGACATTCTCTGGCAGTGGTCACAAACACGGTTCAGCCCTGTCAAGTACGGTCAGTGTTGGGTCTTTGCTGCTGTTATGTGTACAGGTATGACACATATAAGTTATTATATTTCTTTTAAAGGAACTGTTTGCCCCAAAATTACATTTGTTGTCACTATTTACTGTACTTACCCTCATGTTGTTGCAAAACCAATAATTATTTCTGTGGAACACAAATGGAGAAATTTTTATTAATATTTATATTATTTTTTACAGATTTTACAGAACCTTTACAAAAGTTAATAGTGATCATGTCTGAAAAGCTCCACAAAAAAAAAAAAGTATTTTTTTTTAAGTTCTAATTTTTCAAATTATTCCCTACAAATCTTCCTCTGTGCTGTAGCTCTCAAATCTCATTCAGCATATTTAAACTGGCAAGTGATGTTCTGTTACAACACTTCCAAAACCAATATCGCTTGCAGAAAAGTGACAAGCATGTTGCAATGTGTTTGAGCACTATTTCTGAATCCAACCACGGACACAAATTAAATTTAAGAGGTTCGTAAATTAAAATCAAAAGCTTTCGGATGAAATTTGAAATTCAGCACACAAGTCATTTGGACTATACTTTTATGGTGCTTTAATGTTGTCCTTTTTGAGGGGGGAGTAAAAATTAGAATTTTTGTGTGAACTTTTCCTTAAATTAACCATTTGTAATTTAAATCAGAAAGAGACAAACTAATCTTTGATTGGAATTAGTGCTGTTCAATCGATATCAAATATAATTTTTTTTTTTGTCTAATAGTAATGAGAGCCTTTGGCATTCCGACTCGTGTGGTCACCAACTTTAACTCTGCCCACGACACAAACGGAAACATGGTGATTGAGGAATTCTACACAGAGATGGGTGAGAAACTGTCACTCAGCCGGGATAGCATTTGGTGAGTGTTGATGCATTAATTTTGCAGCTAAAATGTATGGATTTGGAACATTTATTTATTTAATACTAGCTGTACCCTCCACAGAACGATGCTACTCTTCTTTGTAGAATTCTTTGGATCATAATCTATTGTGCAGTTATCACATGGCTTCAAATAAACAGGCTATACCAGTCATCTGTCATCACATAGTTTATATAAAAGATTTCGAAATTCAACCTTGTCAAAGTTCAGGTTAAGCTACAGATAAAGTAATCTGAACTGAACTGGAGCTAATGGAAATATTTATTTATTTTATAATATTTTAAAGACACCTGAAATGCTATTGCAGCAGTGTTGGCTATTATTATTTAGTTTAAGTTTTTTAAGTTATTATGTTTTTGTAATTCATTTATTATTATTATTATTAGTAGTAATTCAATGGTAATATAACAAAAAATTATATTGTACATTTACACTAAATACCCCGTGACCCTGTACACAGGATAAGCGGTTGACGATGGATGGATGGATGGATTTACACTAAATAATAATAAAAAAGTTTGCTGCTAAATTAAGGTGGAAATGCATCATCACATTCCGTGAAAGACTGGTGCTTTAACCTTAGTTTACACTTCCGGGACTATATCTTCTAGCAGAAGATATAGATAGAAGATATTAATTTGCCTGATAAATTCTGAATGAAAATTAAAGTTCTTAATATATTTATAATGCTTTTATAATAATTGTATTACCTTATTTTTATAATGCTTTTTAATAATGTTATTACCTTATTGCTTCAATAAAAAAAACTAAATTTACTACTCATTTACGACTAAATTTAGTTACTCAAGTTGGAAAAAAATTGGTATTGGTATCGCTGGCATCACTTTATTTTTGTGAATGTTTTTCCCATATAGCACCATACATCTCCACGAAGTCTTTCATCGGGAAAGGGTTGCATTCTTATTAACATCGGCAAAACATCTGAATTATTAACATGCTAAATCATTAACGTCTCAAAGACATCTGATGAATGTCACATTGACATCCGAGAGAAAACGTTTAATAGACATAATGTATTGCAGATGAGCTAACTACGTTTAATTACGTAAAATTACTTCTTCCAGATGTAAACACACATTTAAATAGATGTCTGGGTGATGTACGTGTGCTATATATTACAACAAATCAGATACAAATAAACCTATAATAATTCATAGATTCATTCTTAAATTGTCTGTGTTCTGTCAGGAACTTTCATGTGTGGGTAGAGTGCTGGATGAGGAGGTCTGATCTGGGTGAAGGGAATGACGGTTGGCAAGTACTAGACCCAACACCCCAAGAGCAGAGCGCAGGTAAAAACATACATTTTTCAAGAGACTTACAGATTTAGTATCCCTGTTGAAAAGACCCGCTTAAACCAGTTCCAGAATTTAAAGCTGGTCCAGGCTGGTTTATGCTAGTCTATTACCAGCACAGTATAATTATATTGCCTTCTAAGATACCTTCATATGGCCAAATCCTAAAGCAGCCTCATCCAAGATGGTGAACAAAGTGAGAGAAATGTTGATTACAAACCTACAATTTATTTAGTTCTGAAAAGTGTTGATAAAATGCATAAGCAACTGGTTCAAGCTAATTCAAAGTGGACTTTTTTAAGCAATATTTGAGTGTGTGATATATTTTTATGCATATAAGTGTATCTTGCTTAGCAACATCCTAATGGCAAAAACTTCGCTTCATGTGAGGAGCTCTATTTGTATGACACACAGAGTTGCTGCCTATGTATAGCTCATTTTGCAACAGAGCCATGCTCTGAAAATTATCAGGTGATGTTAATATGTCTGGTTGCCCATGGTGGTCTTGTTGGTTAAGCAAGTGAAGCCGCAGGTCCTTGCTAGGTAATCTGTGTAATAATATTTTTGCTGTTTTAGAGGTTTGAACAGACTTGTTATCTTTGGTTAAACAGCCTGGTACAGCTGCTAGCACACTAGCATGTCATGATGGGGACCAGCATACTAGTGTCAAAAATGCAATGTATTGCAGCCATGCAAATATTTTTCAGCAGGGATATTTTGGTTTTACAGATTTACATTGTGATAATCCACCATAAATTATATATATAAAAAAAAAAAAAAAAAGTAAATCTGATTTATAAATATTCTCCGCAGGAATGTATCGTTGTGGCCCTGCGGCTGTGAAAGCAATCCGTGAGCAGAGAGTGGATGCGGCATACGACGTGCCGTTTGTCTTTGCTGCAGTGAATGCAGATGTGCGCACCATGATCATACGAGATGGAAAGATATTAGGATCCAGAACGGACACTGAGAGAGTCGGAGCCCTGATCTGCACCAAACATCCAGGATCAATGCAACTGCAGAACATCACCTTAGAATATAAAAATGAAATGAGTAAGAGAACAAGCAATAAGACAGAAAATGACATACTGTTAAGGATGTCTTAACTTAAAATGACAATCTTATTTTTATTATTATCCAGATTTAAGGACAGCTCCTTCATTCAGCACAGATAGTAAATAATTTAAGCTTCCCATTTTTCTAAGTAATGAGTAAAGTATTGAATCAAGTTGTTTGACAAATTAACTCAACTGGAAACAACTTTAATGAAATATTCAGATTTATACTACTAAGTTTGCACACACCTACTCATTCTTTATTATTACTGTCTCATTCAAATTTGAGAACAATTATAAAATCATGAAAACTATGAAACAACACAAATGGAACCATAGGACTTAAGTGTTGACCAAATAAATGTTTAATTCTAAAAATATTGTTGCTACATTAGTTAACTTGAACAAATGAACAGTACTTTTACCGCACTTATCTTGGTCAATGTTCATTACACACATACTAATACATTTTGAAAATTCAAAATTTTATATGTTAACATTAGTAAATGCATTATGAACTAACAAAGAACAATTCTATTTTCATTCATTAACACTACCCAAGATGCTTAAAACCTGTAATAAAATTGTTCATTGTTAGTTCACCTTATTGTAAAGTGTTGCCAGAAATTCATGTGATATTTGTCTACAAAATTAATTTCAAACGTTTAAGCATAAGAACAATGAAGTCAGTCAAGTGTATCCTAACTTTTGACTGGTAGTGTATAATTTTTCTTATTCACCCAAATAAAAAAAAAATGTATACTCTTTTTCAGTACGTGGCGGTGAGGATCCTTCTTCAAGGAGAATGGGTGAGATCTAGTGTTTGTTTTTCGTTTGAATAACGTCACTGAACCCAGTGATTTGACATTTCATTTAGCCTGTTTTTGCATGCAGCTCCTGAGGGCCTAACTGTTTCTCTACGTCTTCTGACAACCCCCGTAATGGGAGAAAACATTTCATTCAGCGTCATAATCACCAACAAAGAGACCGTTCCCAAAATCCTGAAAGAGCATGTGAATGCTCAGAGCAAAGAGTACAACTGCAATCCAGTCGCAACCTTCTGGGAGGATCACAGTGATCTCAGAATCGGTCCTAATGAAAGTAAGAGTTCTGCAGCCTACTTGTTTTATTCTTTAAAGACCTCTTATAGAGCTTGGAGAGCACAGTTTTCTTCCCTGTATTGATGCATTTCCTATTTAATATTTTCAATGTCTATATCTAATGAAAGTTTATTGTCAACTTTTAGGTCAGGGGTTCCCAAACTTTTCCATGACAAGGCCCCCCAAATACCACTAGGTTCTGGCCAAGGCCCCCCTTTTCCATGATGTGTTATTAAACCCATCGACAATACTACGGCAAATGTAGAAATAAATAAATAAAACATTTAGGTGAACATCCATTAACCTTTATTGGTGTTGTAATAATAACATTTGTATGTCAGATCTTCATATATGGTAAATTAATTTCAACATCTTCAAATCTGGTACAGTAATTTCAACATTCAACATTCAACATTGTATCTTTGTGTGTCAATGAATGGAAAAAGAGAGAGATCTTAACGAGAGGGTGTGTGTGTGTGTGTGTGTGTGTGTGTGTGTGTGTGAGAGAGTGAGAGAGAGAATATCAACGGGAGGGCTGGGCCTGGTTGCAACATTCAACACTCTGTGTGTATGTGTGTGTGTGTGTGTGTGTGTGTGAGAGAGAGAGAGAGAGAGAGAGAGAGAGAAAAGAAGAAGAGAGAGCATATCAATGGGAAGGCTGGGCCTGGTGGCAACATTCAACAACATTGTGTCTGTGTGTGTGTGTGTGTGTGTGTGTGTGTGTGTGAGTGAGAGAGAGAGAGAGAGAGCACGCATATTAATGGGATGGGTGGGCCTGGTGGCTCCTACACAGTTTGTCAAGCCTGGGCTTTATGTCTGTCAGTGCAACACGCATGTCACTCTCCACATTTAGACGTGCTCTGTGTTTTGTTTTAATTACTTTTAAAGTTGAAAAACCAGACTCACACAAATAAGTGGTTGCAAAAGGAAGAAGGCATTTCAGAGCACTCTCAGCTAGGATGGGGAAGTCATTTCTTACATACATCCAGTAGTTAGAGAGGGAAAGAGCCTCAAATTTCATTTTTAAATCCCATGAAGTAGTCATCTCAATCAGCTCCTCCTGTGATTTTAAGTCCAGACAAGAGCCTACATCAGGGGCAAATGGGTTCCTTACCCAGTTTAGATGGGTGCTGTCAAGGTCAGGGAAATAGTCTCTGAAATATCCCTGGAGGTGCTCCAGATGGGATTGTATCAGTGAAGAAATGGTGTCCAACTCGCCACCAGATGACAGCAGCTCTTGGTGTAATAGTGGGAACATTTCTGTAATTCCCTCCTTGAGCTTGTTTGACCACAGCGTAATCTTCAGGGAAAAAGCACGCACTTTGTCTTGCATATGCACTATGTATGTGTCACGCCCTTGCATGCTTTGGTTAAGCACATTCAGATGACAAAAAATGTCAGCCATATATGCAAGTTTGAGAATCCAGGCTGCATTTGTAAAACGGTCAGCCAGCTGATGTTTCTCAGACAAGAGAAACTCTGCAACCTCCCTCCGCAACTCATACACACGGTTCAAAACTGCCCCCGTGATAGCCAGCGTACGTTTGAGTGAAGCAGCAATCCATCAAAACGGGCTCCCATTTCTTTACACAGAAGAGCAAACAGTCTGTGTTTCAAGGGGCGGGCTTTAATGAAGTTTACTACGTGTATTATGTCCTGTAGTACCTGATTAAGCTCATCATCCAACCGTTTAGCCACCAGTGCTTCTCGATGGAGCATACAGTGCGTGAACGCAGCATTCGGGGCCTTCTGTTTGATGAGGGCCGTCACCCCACTGTTCTTCCCAGTCATAGCCGCGGCCCGTCAGAACACACACCCACGCAACGAGACCAGTCAAGTCCATTTGAATTCATATATTCGTCCAGCACTTGAAAAATCTCTTTCCCAGTAGTTCTACCTTCAAGTGCCTTACAAAATAAAATTTCCTCAATGAACATTTCTTGGGAAATTAATCTGATATACACAAGCAACTCGGCAGCGTTAGCCACATCCGTACTCTCATCTAGCTGCAGTGCAAAATACTCGCTAGCTCTCACCTGGTCCAACAGTTGAGCAGACACATCCTCAGCCATGTCTCCAATACGTCTGCTCACAGTGTTATCAGAGAGTGGTACAGCGTCAATTTTCTTGGCAGCATCCTCACCCAGTAGCTCTTTAACAATGTCTTTGGTAGCTGGTAGTATCAAATCCTCCCCAACTGTGTGCGACTTTTTAGCTCGCGCAATGTGAAAGGAAGCCAAAAACGATGCCCTCAATGCTCTCTCAGGGACAGTAGCTTGCCGCACGAATGTTGCTGACTGCCTGGTCAAATGTTCTTCCTTTCTTTTAAAAAAGTCGACTGTTTTTTCGGCCTCTGCTGGATGCTTCTGGTTCAGGTGACGTTGAAGTTTAGATGGTTTTAAGCATTCGTTGGAGAGGATCTCGAAGCAGAGAACGCATTTGGGGCACTCATGTCCATTCTTCTGCGTGACACAGGTAAATCCATACTTTATGTATGCTGCCTCATACCTACGAGTCTTACTCGGCCAGGAGTTTGTTTTCTTTTTTTTTGTATCTGAGGTTTCGATAGCTGGCTCTTCAGGTTTTTTCCTATTTAAAAATCTATCCATTTTGATAGAGCTAGCCAGCTAACTAAATAAATAGCTGAGCACTGGCGGTTGTTACCAAGGCTACACTGACAGATTACATGTGGTGTACTAGCCATTCAGAAAGATTAGCATTAAAAGTTTAATGTTTGGATATGCGACAAATTATTATAATGCTATTTCATAACAATACTCATAATAATATAAATATTTTATATATATTTTTAATATTTTAAAAATATTTATAAAATGTATAAAAAAAAAATATTAAAAAAAAAAAAATCTTTTTTTTTCCCTTCCAACTTGCTGCGGCCCCCCTGGCGCCCCCTGGCGGCCCCCAAGGGGGCCGCGGCCCCCACTTTGAAAACCACTGTTTTAGGTAACATAAAGATTTATAAAAAAAATGACTTTTTTCAAATAGTGATGGTGCTGTATTTTACATCAGTAATGTCCAAACTATACATTGTGATTGGATGAATGCCACTTTGGTGAAATAAAGTACCAGTTTCCTTCCGAAACAGCAAAATCTGTACATTATTCCAAACCTTTGGCCGCCATACACCGATCAGCCACAACATTAAAACCACCTGCCTAATATTTTGTAGGTCCCCCTCATTCCGCCAAAATAGCGCCAACCCGCATCTCACCACAATTGTACAGAGCGGTTATCTGCGTTACCGTAGAATTTGTCAGTTAGAAACTGTTTGGCCATTCTCTGTTGACCTCTCTCATTAACAAGGCATTTCCGTCTACAGAACTGACACCCACTGGATGTTTTTTGTTTTTGGCACCATTCTGAGTAAATTCTAGAGACTGTTGTGTTTGAAAATCCCAGGAGATCAGCAGTTACAGAAATACTCAAACCAGCCCATCTGGCACCAACAAACATGCCATGGTCCAAATCACTGAGATCACATTTCTGTAACTGCTGATCTCCTGGGCTGATTTGTGCATATATATATATATATATATATATATATATGAGAGAGAGAGAGAGAGAGAGAGAGAGAGAGAGAGAGCTTTTGTGGGTTTGTTTACATTTAAATTTTTGTAGCTGGAGTTTGAATAAACAAGTATCGATCAGTTAGAAAAGATATAGCACACTGTGACAGGGCGGAGGGTGGGGCCGGGTTGTAATTATACTCACCCGGTCCCTTATCAGGCTAATTAAGCTTCCGAGACGGATAAAGGTCGACTGCGGATGGTGGTGCGAGAGAGAGAGAGATCGTTTACGGGCAGCTGACTGTCATGTGTGTGTTTTTTGTCTTTTTGTTCAGTTTTATATTAAAACTATTATTTATATTGTCAAGCCGGTTCTTGCCTCCTCCTACACACACTATTCCAGAACATTTTGAAAGTCTGTACCAAGTATGGTGGATGCAGCATGAAAGCTCTTGGAGGAGTTAAGAGTTTGAAATGTTATAATGTCTGGCAAAGTCAGGCCGCTTTAACAAACAAATTGCATCTGAATCTACAGAATCTAGATCATCTATCAATCTAGATTAATTCTGAATCTACTTGGGAAACAGAATGGCAGTGAAATTATTAAATGAGAATTATGCAGTCTTGATACAGACGTCATTTCTTGACGGTGTGGTTCTGCATGACCGATTCTTGTTCTTTGTGCTCCACCAGCTGTGACTATAAAACATGACATCTCATTCCGTGAGTATGTAATGAAGGAGGTGAGAGAGGACTATCTGGTTGACTTGGCTGTGGTTATAGAGGATGTGAACTCACAGGCAAGAGTACTGGCTTCTGAAGAATTTAACATCACCAGCCCAGCACTCAATATACAGGTATGGTGGCCCAACCTGGACAATTGTTGAGGTTTATTCTTTTTCAAGTTAACATGAAATCGAAATAACCTTTTTTTTTTTTTTTTACTTAATATACAGTATATTCCTTGTCTTATTGTGTTACATACATTCTCATTGCATATTCTGGTTCACTCGTTACAATATAAAAGTAAAATGGGTTGCAAATGCCATTTCATGTCATGTCATATCAAATGACTTTTAGTAAGAAGAAACAACAAGTTTTCCATTTTGATGTTTTTCATATACTCAGACAACTATTAGAACAAAATCATAGATATTATGAGGGAAAGAATACATACTATTTGTATATTAACAACTGAATTTGTGATGTACAGCACATTAACATGTTCCCTGTTCATTTTTTCAGGTTGAAAATGAGTACTCAGTCATTGTTAACATGCAGCAAGCTGCTGTGGTGATGTTCACAAGCCCGTTCAAAGTTACAGTGAATGGAGAGCTTACAGTATCGGGTTCGGGACTCTTGGAGGAGAAGGTCGAACTGAAGTACGTAAAGCGTTTCTACTTCAGTTCAGTGCATGCCGGTTAGAAATTGACTTTCGTCAGCACTGATCGGCTGATTCAAATACAAACTATCACATACATCAACTTTAATTTTTATGCATATGTTTCTACTTCCGTTTAGTGAGAAAGTATTTTGAAACAAGTGTTTAAGCAGAAGTGTGCAAATTTTTCGAGGTTGAAAACTTTATATTTAGAGACAACTATAAATTCTATACTGTAGTAACTTGTCATTAGCCACCACCTTAATTGCAAAATATAATTTATTATGATTTTACAGTATAACAATAGGCCCTAACTGTAGCAACTTTAGGAATTTGTAGAAAACTGCCACAATCTTGCATCACATACCTGTGCAGGGAGTCTGCAATAGCAGTGAGGCAGAATGGGCGTCAAATTGTTGAGTACATACTGTCAATGAAATGGGAGTGGTGGATTTCTATGAGATTTTTCACATGGTAATAGTCTTTAACACCAGTTGCAACACAGCAGTGATTGATTTGATGACTGCGCTGACTTGTAGGTCAACATTTCTAAGTAAATTACAGTGTACTCCACTGTTTGTGTGTATGTTGCACATACAGTATATGCAACTGTAATGAGGAGAAGGGCGTGGCCAGGCCGTGACGATGGACGCCTGGAGCTGAGCTGCCCCAATCATCGGGAGAGAGATAAGGAACCGGGAAAGCCAGTCCAATAAAAGAGAGACACACAAAGCTGTGTGTGTGTCGACGTGTGTTTAGTTATGCTGAAAAGAACTTTATCATGTGTTTTGTTTATTAAAAGTATTTTTGGTTGATAACCCGGTTCCCAATTCCTCCTTTCCGATGAACAAGAGACTTGTCTGCCACAGTGGTGCCGAACCCAGGATTGGAGGAAGACACGATATCAGAGAGCCCCGCACACACAAACAAAGTTTTGTTTTAGTTGTAAAAATAAACATTCTTTTTTGAGTTGAAGTTCACTGTTCTCCACTTCCTCCTTTCCACCCCAAGAACCTGATTTGTTAGACTGGTGCCGAAACCTTGGAGAGGAGGAAGTGTGCCACCGAGTCCTCCATGTTGGGGGAAGTCATCTGCGCCCTTGGCCATCCAGCTGGCAGAGGACAATATGGAGGCCTTTCATTGGGCCTGTGAGCCTTTCTCTTTCTCTCTTTCTCTCTCTCTGTCCCCTCCTTCTACCCACTCTGTTTCCACCCGTCCACTTCCTCCTCCATGGAAGCGAGAAGTTTCCCCTCCTAAACCGGCTCCCTGACTTCGGAGTCTGCATAACCTGCCGATTCCCCTGTCCCTCTCCACTCTCACCCCCCAGGACGACAGATCTGTGGGCGTGGAGTCTGGTCCGGTTTGCATGTGCTGTGGTGAGTCTGGGCATTTCCAGGACCAATGCCCGGTGAGGGGGGTGGGGACAGTGGTCGGGGTCCCTGACGTGCCACAATCCGCCCCCGATCGAGCTGGGATGTACCGCATACCAAGCCTTGGTGGATTCATGTTGCAGCCAAACCTCCATCTATCAATGCCTGGATTAAGACTATGCTTTGGGTGCTAGTCACAAGGTGAAGGTAAGGTGTCTGCATGGGGATATAGAACGATTATCCTTTAGTGACTGTGCCGATTAAATTATGGGGACAAAAGCATAGTGTCAAGGCTGTGGCTCACCCATCTGGTAATTTTGGGTACGAATTGGCCAGCATTAACCATCTTATTAAGGGACATTTGTGCAGTTGGGTCCTGTAACAAAGCATCTTGTGTGGGATATGTGATGCAATGGCTGGAGAGGCAGAGCCGGGACGGTCAACGTCAGATCTGCGTCAGGATGACGTTAGGGAGGGGGCAGTCTCAGCTTCACCGCCAGGGATTTCCCTCTGGAGCAGACACGAGACAAGACCCTTAGGCACGTCTTCGACCAAGTGAAAGTGATTGATGGTCAACATCTTCAGCCAGACATCGCTCTCTCATATCCATATTTGTCTAATATAAATGATCGGTTGTAGCGAGTGATGCAGCATGCTCAGACAATGTTCGCAGGTAATGTGCAGCATGCCGTGAATGTCAGCTGGTGAATCCACCTGCTTCCTTTGATTGAGGCCCCTTCGAGAGAATTGGCAAGGACCTCATCGGGCCATTAGAGTGGACGGCATGCAGACATCGCTTAGTGTTGTTTCTGGTGGACTATGCAACACGATACCTGAATGCAGTGCCTATGCGCAACATTTCAGCACATAGTGTTGCGGAGGCATCTCTTTTTTTAATCTTTTTTTTTATCCCCTTTTCTCCCCAATTTGAAATGCCCAATTCCCATTATTTAGTAGGTCCTCGTGGTGGCGTGGTTACTTACCTCAACCTGGGTGGCGGAGGACAAGTCTGAGTTGCCTCTTCTTCTGAGACCGTCAATCCACACATTTTATCACGTGGATTGTTGTGCACGGCACCGTGGAGACTCCCAGCATTTGGAGGCTCATACTACTCTCTGTGATCCACGCAGAACTTACCATGGGCCCCATTGAGAGCGAGAACCACTAATCGAGACCACAAAGAGATTACACCATGTGACTCTACCCTTCCTAGCAACCAAGCCAATTTGGTTGCTTAGGAGACCTGGCTGGAGTCACTCAGCACACCCTGGATTCAAACTCATGACTCCAGGGGTGGTAGTCAGCATCAGTACTCACTGAGCTAAGGCACTCTTAAGAATTATCTCCCGAGTGGGGATTCCAAAGTAAATCCTCACTGATCAAGCCATGACGTTTATGTTACGTACACTACATGAGCTGTATGGATTATTGGGTATTAAATTGATTCAGACAAGCATGTATCACCCACAAACGGACGGCTTGGTCAAATGGTTTAATCAAACCCGCAAGCCTCCACATGGTTCTTCACATTATTGTACAAGCTTAAGCCTCGCTGTGTCTTAGATGTCATGAGGGGAAATTGTTTGGAGGGACCAATCTAAATACGTTCTTGACCTGAGAGCAAAACTCCACACATTGGGGAAACTCAGCACCAAGCATCCATCAAAACAGCCCGGCCATGCCCTCCTTCCTCGACACAGCAATGTTATGGGTAAATATGAGTGTGATAAACATGCAGATTATCTAGTTAGATATAGCAGACAGCAGTTAGATACAAACAAATTGAATACTTAATGTACATGTGAGCAATACATGTATGAATGTCTTTGTGTTATACTGTATATAAAAATATGTTGTGTGATATGTTGTTATTCAATGAAATGCAATTCATGTATTTTTAAGTGTGACTTAAAGGAATATTCAGGGTTCAGTACAAGTTAAGCTCAATCGAAAGCATTTGTTGCAAAATGTTGACTACCACAAAAATTGATTTTGACTTGCCCCTCCTTTTCTTTTAAAAAAGCAAAAATCTGTGTTCCAGTGGGGCACATGCAATGGAAGTGAATGGGGGACATTTTTAACATTAAAATACTCTATCAAAAGATGAACGAACAGAAAGTTTCAGAATGGTAATTTGATAACGTCTAGATTACGGATGTAACCTCCGTTCCCTGATGGAGGGAACGAGACGTTGTGTCGGAGAAGCGACACTAAGGGTCTCTCTTGAATGCCGAATATGCCTCCGAGCTATGAAAAAAGGCCAATGAGAAGTTGGCAAACAGTATTTGCATACCCCGCCCCCGGACATACGGGTATAAATGCGAGGAAATACGTCGAGTTCATTCAGGATTTTTCTGAGGAGCCGGAAATGGTCCGGCCACTACAGTGGCTTGGCTCAGTGACGTGGCCGGGAGGACACAAAGTCTCGTTCTCTCCATCAGGGAATGGGAGTTTACATCCGTAACCTAGACATTCCCCGTCTGTCGCTCTCTCGACGTTGTGTCGGAGAAGCGACACCAGGGGTCCAATTTAAATCACGCCATGCGCTAAGCCGTGTACGTGTACTGCTGACACAGGAGCGGGCAGGTCTTTGACGTGCACAGGTGACCAGCTGTGTCAGACCGCACGTACCTTTCCCCAATGACCCAAAACAGTTGTCGGAGTCCTTCTGGTTACCCTAACAAGGGAACAAGGCGACGCTTGCCAACCTGGGAATGGGCCGAGCCTGGCTGGGTCTCTTTTCTCTCTATGTTTCTCCCCATAGAGCAATAAACGTCCGGGCCCTTACACGCATCGAGGGAAGGGGGTCTTACCCAGTTTCCTATTCTTTCAGGGGGAAAAGACCCTGCGGAGACCACACCTACCCTGAAGGGGAGGTAAGAGTGGTTGCATATATCACATGGGTTTTTTTGGCGGCATGTGGAAATGGCGCAGTGGTAGATCCAACCTCATTAGGAGGGGGGAGTTGCTACAACACGGCGACTGGAGGGCAGCTGGGACTGCCTAAGGGAGACGCCGGTCCACTCGCAAGGGGACCGTACCGTGGAAAATACACACAAGGGAAGTCCTTGTAGGAGTCCTACCCTGTGGAGCACCTGTTCCAGTACAGGGTAGATTAAGTATCCGCAGTGGATTGGGTCGGCGAGTTCCTCCGCTGAACTGTGGACCCACAAGGGCTAGGGAGGAATCATCCAGGGATCCGAGGCATGGGATCTCCTGGGAGAAAAGCGCACAATTTTACCTCAGCGAGGGAAAGGGCGCTAGGCACAAGAAATCCATCTGGTAAGTCTGTCAACGTGTTACTGAGTTCTACCGGCTTGGACCTGAGAAAACACGGGACTCAACTGACTGATTGTAGAATCTCGCGAAGGTATTAGGTGTTGCCCAACCCGCTGCTCTACATATGTCTGCCAGGGAGTGCTCAAGAGGACACAACACTCGTTGTTGGGGGGAGGGGCTGCACAGCCTGGGTGTGATAGGCCAATGAAATGGCTTCCACGACCCAGTGGGAAAGCCTCTGTTTGGAGACAGCGTTCCCTTTCCGCTGTCCACCAAAGCAGACAAAGAACTGTTCAGATCGTCTAAAGCTCTGCGTGCGGTTCAGATAGGCACGCAAAGAACGTACCGGACACAGCAATGAAGGGGCTGGGTCTGCCTCCTCCCGGGGCAGCGCTTGCAGGTTCACTACCTGGTCTCTGAAGGGCAAGGTAGGAACCTTGGGCATGTAGCCCGGTCGCGGTCTAAGGATCACATGTGTGTCTGCCGGACTGAACTAGGCTCACTGGGGGAAATGCATACTTGTGCAGCCCCACGGGCCAGCTATGTGCCAATGCGTCTGCCCCGAGGGGAGCCTCAGTTCGGGCATACCAGAGCGGGCAGTGGGAGGTCTCTCGGGAGGCAAACAGGTCTACCTGGGCCTTGCCGAACCGTTCCCAAATCAGCTGGACTGACTGGGGGTGAAGCCTCCACTCTCCGCTGGGCAAGCGTTGTCGTGACACATCCGCTATCACATTGAGGTTGCCGGGGATGTGAGTGGCACGCAGCGACCTGAGTCGGAGGAGACGAAGGGCGAGTCGCGTGCATGTGGTGGGAGCGTATGCCGCCACGGCGATTTATTTACGCTACCACAGTGGTGCTGTCTGACCTGACTAGGACATGTTTGTCCCAAACTAACATGAGGAACTTCCGCTGGGCAAAGAAAACGGTCAGCAACTCTAGGCAATTGATATGCCAGCGCAGCGGGGCCCGTCTCCAATGGCCCGCAGCTGCGTGCCCATTGCACATGGCGCCCCAACCAAATCAGAAGGCGTTGGTCGTGACCAGGACACATCGGGACTCCTGCTGCAAGGGTACTCCTGCCCATAGAAAGCAGAGGTCTGTCCAGGGTTTGAATGTCTGGCAGCAGGCGGGGATGAGCGTTACCCGGTGCAGGGCCACGGCGCCATGCTCGTCTCGGGACTGGAGTCTGAAGCCAGTGCTGAAGCGGTCTCATATGCATCAACCCCAACGGCGCGACCGCCGCAGAGGATGCCATATGCCCCAGGAGCCTCTGGAAGAGTTTTAAAGGGACCGTTGTGCCTGGCCTGAAACTGGCAAGGAATCTCTGCACCGACTGTGCACGCTCGTTGGTGAGGCGTGTTGACATTGAGACTGAGTCTAACTCCATCCCAAGGAAAGAGATGCTCTGAACTGGGGCGAGCTTGCTCTTTTTTCCAGTTGACCTGAAAACCCAGGCGACTGAGGTTCCTGAGCACCTGGTCTCTGTGAGCGCATAGTAACTCTCGTGAGTGGGCCAGAATGAGCCAGTCGTCAAGGTAATAGAGTATGCATATGCCGGCTTCTCGGAGCTGCAAGAGCTGCCTCTGAAAATTTCGTGAAGATGCGAGGGGACAGAGACAGGCCGAAGGGGAGGACTTTGTACTGATATGCCTGGCCGTCAAAAGCGAACCGTAAAAAGGGTCGGTGTCGAGGCAGAATTGAGACGTGGAAGTACGCGTCCTTCAGGTCTACCACTGCGAACTAATTTAGATGCCAGACGCAAGTTAAGATGTGTTTTTGCGTGAGCATTTTGAACGGGAATTTGAGCAAAGCCCGGTTGAAAACTCGCAAGTCCAAGCTTGGTCGTAAGCCGCCGACTTTCTTGGGTACAATGAAGTAAGGGCTGTAGAAACCCTTCTTCATTTTAGTTGGAGGGACAGGCTCTATCGCATCTTTGAGTAAAAGAGTAGTGATTTCCATGTGCAGGGATTTGGCATGTTTGCCGTGTACTGCAGTGAAGTGGACACCCACGAAGGGGGGTGGGGGCCTGGCAAACTGAATTGTGTAACTGAGTCGAATGGTCTGTGCCAGCCAGTGTGACAGGTTGGGAAGTGAAAGCCACGCATCCAATCTCCGTGCTAGGGGCACCAAGGGGACGAGTTTTTTGACATACCCGGCAGGGCAGAGCAGCGGGGCAGAGCAGGTAGTATGGCGTCGGGAGGCAGGAGGACGCCCTCGGTGAGCAGATGTGAGAGATGGCCTCCGTCTGCTTCTTCACCGTAGAGAACTGCTGGATGAAGTCCTCAATGGTGTCGCCGAAGAGGCCGAACTGGGAGACAGGGGCGTTGAGAAAGCGAAGCTTCTCGGTCTCACGCATCTCGACCAAGTTCAGCCACAGATAACGTTCCTGGACCACGAGTGTGGCCATCGCCTGCCTCAGTGACTGTGAGCGGCGCCCAGACCCCAGGAACCAGTCATCCAACCGCGATGGCTGTGGGGAGGACGGAAGGTTCCAGTCCAAGCCCACGCTTGCGGTGGCCCGGGAAAGCATGTCGGTCATCAGCACGTCAGCCTCAGCCTGGGCCCGGCCCGAAAGCGGCAGCCAAGGGGAGTCATCCGCGTCAGATCCCGTGCTCTCCGATGCAGTGGCGAGCTCATCCACCTCGAGCTCCAGAGGATAAGCAAGATGGCTGTGAGGCGAGCCACTGTTGCCTCGAGCACGGACAGGAGTCAAGGAGCGTGCTGGGGGGCGGGTAGTCCGAGGGGGCGTACCCGGCGGAGCTGCACCCGCTGCCATCCCCAGATCGCCTCCATTGCCAGCCGCATCGTCCTCAATCCCGTGGGAAGAAGGAGCAATGCGGGGGGCTTTCTATTGAAAGCGAGCCGCGACCGCAACGTTGCCATGGTCATGCCCTCACACCATCCACAAACGCAGCCTCGGTGTGATCGCTGCCCAGACACACGAGACAACGCCTGCTGCCATCTGAAGCGGAGAGCACTCTACCGCATCCAGGAACTACACAGGGTGGAAAGGCATCTTTATAAAGACGCGTCCTGAATAGGACGTTCAACGCCACTGTGTATTGCTCTTTAGTGAAATATACTCTTTTAAAGAAAATCACTCTTTTAATAACTCTTTTCTCTGCGCTGTCGAAGCGCCCAGGGGCAAACTGCACTGCGTGCAAGGAAGGAGAAAGCCGCTTTAATGTGCCGTTGATCCAACAGCATGCAGATCTTCAGAGGAATACAGGAACAGGTGTGACTCGTAGCAAACAACATGCACAACCATCGGCTCCAAAGAAAATTTCTGAATGAACTCGATGTATTTCCTCGCCTTTATTCCCGTATGTCCGGTATGCAAATACTGCCTGCCAACATCTCATTGGCCTTTTTTCATAGATCAGAGGCATATTCGGCACTCAAGAGGGACCCCTAGTGTCGCTTCTCCGACACAACGTCGAGAGAGTGACAGATGGGGAAATTTATTTATTTGTTGAAGAGTTTTTTCAGCCGTTTTGCAATGATGGATTGATGTGTTGTTGCACTATAACGAAACAACACACAAGCAAACATATCCATCGGCAGTGTCCGTCAACAGTCAGGGCCTGTACCAAGTGACGTCACTTTGTACAGAATCTGCGAACGGCTTGTTCTGAGACAGTGTTTATGATTAATGGGGATTAAAAAAAAAAAGGACTGGGTGGATTTTTATCATTATAGGGTGGTTGTGTACACACACTGCCAACACACATTTATGTTCAAACACCAAGTAAAAGTGAATTTTTCATCAAAGGTCCACTTTAAGATGCTGGTATATCTCCTAATAAATGTTTTATTTTGCACTTTGGAGAAGAGCATCAGGATTAGAAAATGTTTTGTCAATAAAATAATGCATTTGTGATAAAGTAATTAATTGTATGCTAAGCCTAAAGCCTGCTTTGTTCAGGAGGCTTATTTTATTTCCAGATAAAAATGTTAGTACATATATATAAGCAATATGAGAAAAGATTATGTGGGAGTGAGAGGAATTGGAAAGCAGAAAGTGGGGAAAAATGTAATTGCTCTATTCTCCTCAGAATTTTGTTTATTTTGTGATGTCATTTTGTACATGTAATTTGTTAATTTACCAATTGTTTAGATTTCCATTTGTTTAATGGTGGATAATAAATTTTACAGAATGTCACTTTATGTCCCTTGGATATTATTTGCTTCAGGTAAATCTTCTTGAAATAGAATTTTGTTTTATTTTAAAATTAAATAAATTAATTAATCTTAGGTTTATCGCATCGCATATCATTGCATATTAACCAAGTTGATCAAATATTTTTTTTTTTAAATATCCTAACCGTGCAGCCCTAGATGTCACTTCTAAATGTATTTGTTCTTAAGCAATTCTTAAAAAAAAAATAATAATAATTTTAATAAGGTGGGCTAGTGGTAAGGTAATAAATGTTCTTTTGCCTATATTACCAGACTGACTTTCTCACATTTTCCTAATACCAACATTTTTAATATTATCCTTGCTGTATGTCCCTGCCAACTTTCGAACCAAAGCTAAACACTTGATTACAACTAGAATTTTGTGAAGTGGTGCTTGCCAATACAAAATTCACTGTCTCAATGCAAGGGTGTTGTTGGTGGTTTCCAGATTTGATAGGGTGTTGCTAAGGTGTTGTGGGTGGTTGCTAGGTGGTGTCTTACAGGCCCTGGTCAGAAGAGCTAACCCCCAAATCTCTATTATATTTTGGTCTCTTGAGGCCCTCCAATGTATGGGATTTTTTTTATTTATTTTTATTTTATTTTATCATTCAGGATGCAAAAAATCTTAAGTCTGATAACTTGGAAATGTGATGTCACACCTCTCCTCAACAAACCGCATGATTTATCATTTATGTCTGTAGCATAAAGAGACACATAGCTGGAAGAGTTGCCTGCTGAAGTTAAATATGTAGTGTTAGGCCTTTGTTCAAAGTATGTGCGATAATAAATATTCTTGCTTTTGCGAACAACTCCTGACCCTTTTGTCTTGATCTAAATGTCCTATTTTTTTTTTAACCGCAGGATTGCACTACAGCCTAGAGAAACCTTGAAGAGACCCGTCCATTTTATTCCCAGGATGACAGGCCCCAAGATGCTTCATGCCAGATTAGCATTGACGAACCTGCCCACCGTCCTGCGTGGATTCAAGACCATCAACGTTCAGCCAGCTTAAAGATATGAAAGTCACCTTTGTCACAAAACCTGTCCATGTTGGCATTTGCCTAATTTTGCTCGGTGTGATTAAAGTGATTAATTTGTGCCAAAATACTATAGAGTCTGATTGGACTCAAGTCAACAACAAAAGATATGAGAAGCATTTTCTACTCTGTTTTAATAATGGATAAGCCTAGTTAATTTGCTACCATAACTATGTACATTTATTTGGTATAATTTTGTTATTTGCATTTAGCAGTATTTTTTTTAATCAGAAAATACCTGAAATTCAGTTTTTGGTCACAACCCATCAATTGTATTGCAGCATTTTTCATGCTACTGTCTCTTTATGATGAATCGCTTGTCATTGCATTTGTAAGTCACGGAGGATATGAGCATTACAAAATGAATAGATTTGGAAAATAAAGTGTACCCCATTATGAAAGTCGAATCCTGCTACAGAATAGAAAATAAGAGTAATTATTATTATATATTACATACATATACAATATATTACATATATTTAAGTAATATCACAGGAGCAAGAGTGCGATATGGCCCTACATAAGCACTGATGTGATTCGGCCGTAGGTAATTACAGCAGTGCTGATGTAAGGCCATATAGCACGATTGCGAGTGTGACATTGCTTATATACAGTTAAATGAACAAGTACATTTTAAAAAAACATTTAGGAAAAACCGAGTACGGTCATAAAAACGCAATTGTGCATGGAACTACTTTCTTACGTGACGGATCAGAACCTGCCGTTGCTGCTTCAAAACAAATGATGCGTCCTAGCCTTCATTAGTAATTCAAAAAGTTCACTTCAGAAATAGTATCATGGCTTGTGCTGTTTCTAACAAGTTATTGGATAAACAAGGATGGATTGATGTGTGTGTGTGTGTGTGTGTGTGTGTGTGCGCGCGCGCATGTCCATGTGTCTTTGTGTGTCACGTGTGTGTGTGTGTTTTGTGTGTGTGTGTGTGTGTGTGTGTGTTAGAGAGGGAGAGACGGAGCTTGTGTGTCACCTGTTGCCACTCCCAAGCAGATGCTGTCAGCGTTCTGTAGGTAAGCTTTCTCAGCGGAAAAATAGCGTCCAAGCGGGGGTATTCCTATTTCGTGGTTGCTGCGCAATAGTCGATCACTATAGAAACAGTGATGTCCTCCGCCATTTTAAAGTGTGTATCCAATGTGGAAACTCTGTAAGCGCCTCGAGTTCTGTAATCAAACCTTTGTCCTTTGTGTTTCTCAAGCTGCAATGAGCCTTAATCCTCAAACTGTTCATTTAAAGCCATTTAAAACAATGTCCTAGCTTAAGTAATGTAGTGGTAATAGGAGCGATCATGGAGCGCCGTTCTATGTAAACAATGACTGACGGATTCACTTTACGTCACCAACTGGCTCATATACCTACAAAAATTACATTTTGCCACCACCTGCTGGCTAACATGTCAATGTAATTTACATCTGTTTATAATCTGTCCCTAAATGCTAAATTGTTCAACACCAAAGGGCGGACTAGTCACTTACATCAGAGATATATATTTACTATAATAAAAAATTTAAATACTGAAACCTTACGAAGTGATTGAGACGCTCATAGACCATTTTTTTTTTTTAATATTTTCAACTGTTTTCACTTAATAATTGAGCAAACACTCATGGACATGCGGAGTGGATTTTCTCTTGAAATTCTATGATAAGATGTTAATGTGAAAATATGTATATTCACACACACGTACACACAGAATAACATGCCCCTATTAATAGGAAAACTGCATCTATTGTGTTGTGTAATAGTGCTTTTGTGTTTTTGCTAATTTTTTTAGAGCTGTACTGTCACAAAACAAGTAAGATTAAGTGATAGAATACACTAGTCTATTTACTGTCACCAAACTGATCTCATTCTTCAACATTAACCACCCACTTTTTCCAGAGGCCTTGGTTCCAGAAGCATTTTCCCCCATTTATTTTGTCACCAAGCCTTTGTTTAGATTTCCATTTGTTTAATGGTGGATAATATATTTTACAGAATGTCACTTTATGTCCCTTGGATATTATTTGCTTGAGGTAAATCTTCTTGAAAGATAATCTTCCTTTTTATTTTGACCCATTAAACTTAGGTTTATCGCATTGCATATCACTGCATATTAACAAGTTTATAAAATATAATTTTTTTTCTCCTAACCGTGCAGCCCTAGATGTCACTTCTAAATTTGTTTGTTCTTAAGCAATTCTTTTTTTTTTTTAAAAAAGGGCACATTTTTAACATGGTGGCCAGTGGTAAGGTAATAATGTTATTTTGCCTATATTACCAGACTGACTATCTCGCATTTTCCTAATACCAACATTTTGAATATTATCCTTGCCGTATGTCCCTGCAAACTTTCGAACCAATGCAATACCCTATGCGTGGTGCTTGCCGATGGTTTCCAGATTTGATAGGGTGTTGCTAAGGTGTTGTGGGTGGTTGCTAGGTGGTGTCTTACAGGCCCTGGTCAGAAGAGCTAATCCCAAAATCTCTATTATATTTTGGTCTCTCGAGGCCCTCCAATGTATGTTATTTTTTATTATTATTATTATTTTCATTTTATCCTTGGTATAACACACCTTTGTGTGTTTGTCTTTTTGTTTCAGTTCTTTAAAATATAATTTATATTGCCAAGCCAGCTCTCGCCTCCTCCTTTCCCTTAATCCCTTTACAGTTACATTCATACGAGCAGACAGAAAAGTAAGTTTGAAGGAAGTTTGGCCACATTGGAAACAAATAATCAGGTGAAAGTGAGGTGTGTGCATGGGAATATTCATGATTATCTTATAGTGACTGTCATGGTAATTTTCCGGGGACAAAATCATAATATTAAAGGCGGTGGTTTGTCCTCACCTCACCCATCCCCTAATTTTGGGATCTAATGGGCTATATGCATGGAACGTTAATTACAACTTCCGGAATAATATAAGCCAGCTCAAAAACTTCAGGTGAAACGTCACTTGCTGTAGCGGCATATTCAATTGTCTGATAGACAGTGTAAATAGCCTGTAAGGCGATATCAATCTTTTTTTTTTTTGTAACAGTTATTCACTTGTTTAAATAGATTATAAAAATAAGTGAACGAAATGAAAAAGACGTTTAAATTTCAGCATTTTGAGTGGACGACAGCTGGGCACTGTTGCGTCCTTCATTGTTCATCCTCAGCTAAATTCAATTCAGCTATTAGTTTTCGAACTTACCCCTCCGACGACCAACAACGGCCCCACCATGGTGCTATAACCTTTGTTTCTCCCCTCTTTGCTGGCTCAGTAAGTGACAAGCAGATCTTTGAAGAGTCAGGAATACTTACATTACTTAGGCGGGATATGGCAATAATGGTGGACAGAGGCTTTCTTAAGGATGACTGTGTGCCCTGTAAAGTGAACAGGCCTGCATTTCTTTCTGGGAGAGTTCAGATGCCTGCACACGAGGTCAGGGAGACCCAGGCTATTGCATATCTGAGAGTGCATGTTGAGCACCTTATTCGCTGTTTAAAGGAACACAAATTCTTTGACATGGTTATCCCCCTAAATGTTTGGTAACATTAACCATCTCTATGTAGTTGCATGCCTTCTGTTAAATTACCAGAGTGGCCCACTTGTAAAAGCTTTGTCTAAATAGATGCATCAAGACCAGTGTGCAGTTCTGTTTAGTATTTAAACTATTTTACTGTTGTTAGCTACTGTTTTATTCAATGATAATGGATTTACATCTCTACAACTTCATACAGGGATCTGTATTTTTCCCTCATTTTCAGTTTCATGCTTCCAGTGAATAAACCTACATTTGTTTATAACTGCCTTTTTAAAGGGCTCCCCAAAGCATTGTGTATTTTATTGTGGCCATTACAAACAGCATTTAAACAATACTATTTTTTAGGTACTAATGAGATATAACCACAAACACTCACATAAATAACATTTATAGGAAAATATGTAATTTAATAAATTAATGATGACATGTTCAACTACATAACATAATTTGTATACATTGTATACTAGAATTCTATTCTATTAGAATATATTTGTGGCAGATGACAATAGTGAACACATGAAAACTGCTCAGAAATGTAATGAAAACGAATCGGTTACCTAACGTAACCTCGGTTCTCTCTAGATGAGGGAACGAGTATTGCGTAAGCTAGCTTACGCTACGGGAAAGATTCATCTTTTCTGAGATATTGAAGCCAAAAAATTATCCTTAATTTTGTATCATTTGTCAACGCAGTGCAGCAACTGCAGACCTTGAGCGGGCTAGCTAGCGAGCTCATTGGTTGCTCTGCGGCAACTGCTGCAGCCTATAGACGAACTTGGGCGAACTCGCGTCCAATGAGAGGCGTCCGCGCGCTTACTGCATCAAAACCCGCAAAAATGGGCGTGGCTAGAGTGCATATAAGCGTAGTTCGTAGGCTGGAACCCCGGTTTTCATTGAATGAAGCGAAAGTCGCTCGTGGCGCGAGCACGGCCGGCTACGCAATACTCGTTCCCTCATCTAGAGAGAACCGAGGTTACGTTAGGTAACCCATTCGTTTTCTTACGAGAGGTTCTCTCGTATTACGTAAGCTAGCTTACGCTACGGGAACCCATTGTCAACGCCGTCGCGCCAAGCATCCACTGCATGAGCCCCGGGGTGGGGGACCCGGGAGCCCTTGTGAGTAGGGAAATAATATTTGGCCGGCAAGAGTGCGGGCCAGTGTGTGTGTAATACATAAGCACATAGTGGGAAGGGAACGACAGAGCGGCGGTGCCGGTCTGTGTGGAATGAGTCCCATCAGTGCAGCTCACCAGGGAGCTGTAGCGTATTAAACTGCTAGTAGTTTTGCCTGCAGGGCGGGCACTTCCAGATCGTAAAATCTGACAAAGGTGGAGGGGAAGCCCAGCCCGCTGCCACACATATGTCGTGAATGGAAATCCCGCTGGACCATGCCCACGATGAGGCCATGCCTCTAGTGGAGTGAGCCCTAATGCCCAACGGGCATGGCAGGTCTTTTGACGCCGTATGCGGCAGCAATAGCGTCCACTATCCATCTAGACAGTGTCTGTTTCGAGGCGGCGAGACCTTTGGTGCGCCCTCCGAACGAAACGAAAAGCTGCTCAGAGCGTCTGAAAGAGGCGGAGCGCGCAGTATACAATCTCAGTGCTCTGACTGGGCAAAGGAGATTGGCGTCGCGTTCGCTATCGGATGCTGGCAGCGCCGATAGGGAAATGACCTGTGCTCTGAAAGGAGTACCGATCACCTTGGGAACATAGCCGTGTCTAGGCTTTAAAATGACCTTGGAGTCACTTGGTCCAAACTCAAGACACGCAGTGCTGACAGACAGAGCATGAAGGTCTCCCACACGTTTGACTGATGACAGGGCAGTCAGAAAAACTGTTTTGAGTGAAAGGTATTTCAAATCCACGGATTGAAGCGGTTCGAAAGGGGGGGCTTTCATAGTTTCGAGAACTATAGAAAGAGCCCAGATAGGAACGCCGTGACGGCCGCCACATACACTTTGAGCGTGGATGGGGATCTGCCCTTATCCAGCAGCTCTTGTAAAAACACGAGCAGCGACGACACCCCACATGTCCGTGGGTCCAGGTCTCTGTCGGTGCACTATTTTGAAAACACAGACCATTTTGACGCATAGAGTCTTCTCGTGGAAGGGGCTCTAGCGTGTATGATGGTGTTTATTACCTCTTCTGGCAGAGCAACGGGTAGTCGTTGATCACCCACGCCTGCAGCGCCCAGCGCTCTGGGTGGGGATGCCAGATCGTGCCGCGAGCTTGAGAGAGTAGATCTGCTCTCACTGGGATGGGCCACGGCGCTGTCAGTGACAGCTGCGTAAGCTCCGGGAACCATGTCTGATTCTCCCAACGCGGGGCTATGAGGAGCACCAAGTGACGCATTTCCCTGATCCTCTGCATTACCTGTGGCAATAGCAAGACGGGAGGGAAGGCGTAAAGCGGGCGGTTGGGCCAGTCCTGGGCCAGCGCGTCCTCGCTTTTCGAGAAAAATATTGGGCAGTGAGAGTTCTCTTCTGACGCAAGAGGTCTATCTCTGCTCTGCCGAATATGCGCCATAACTTCTGGACTGTTTGAGCGTGCAGGGACCATTCCCCTGGAGGAATATTGTCTCTGGACAGTCTGTCTGGGCCATCGTTCAGGTGGCCTGGCACGCGCGCCACCCTCAGCGAGCGCAGGTGGCACTGGGACCAACTCAGTATGCGTTCAGTAAGATGGAAGAGGTTCCTGGATCTGACACCGCACTGACGGTTTAGGTAGGATACCACAGATCTGTTGTCCGAACGGACCAGGACGTGGTGACCCTGAATGACCGGAGAAAGCGCACAAGCGCGCACTCGAACGCTATCATTTCCAGACAATTTATGTGAAGGAGCTTTTCCTGAACTGACCATAGGCTAAAAACCGGAGAGCCCTCGCGAGACCGTGCTCCCAACCCGTGTTGGACGCGTCTGTCGAGATGACTTTTCGGCGAGATACAGCTCCCATCGCCACTCCCCGCTGATACCATTCGGCCACTGTCCAGGGCTGCAGAGCTGAAATACAGGTCTGAGTCACCTTGATCGGCTGGCGCCTGTGGCCCAAGCCCGGCGAGACGCCGGGTGTTTAGCCAATGCTGAAGCGGGCGCATGCGCAGTAAACCCAGCTGAAGTACTGATGCGGCTGAGGCCATGTAACCTAGCACTCTCTGAAATTTTTTCAGAGGCGTGAGGCTGTTCATCTGAAAGGACGCGGCTAGTCGCTGAACACGGCGCACGCTCTGTGTAGATAAGAGAGCCGTCATTGCCACGGAGTCTAGTTCTATTCCAAGGAAGGAAATTGCCTGACTGGGCTGTAGTGAGCTCTTGGTCCAATTGACAGCAAGACCCAAACTGTTCAGATGGCTGAGGAGAACTGTTCTGTGAGACAGAAGCTCCATATGTGACTGTGCCATAATCAGCCAGTCGTCCAAATAGTTCAGAATTCGCAAGCCCTGACTCGCGAGGGGTGCGAGTGCCGCATCCATGCACTTCGTGAAAGTACGGGGTGCTAAAGACAGGCCGAACGGAAGGACGGTGTATTGATAAACCTGGCCGTCGAAGGCAAATCTCAAGAATGGCCTGTGACGGGGATTTATCTGAATCTGAAAGTAGGCATCTTTCAGATCGAGAGAGATAAACCAGTCCCCCTGGCGCGTATGCGCGAGGAGTTTCCTGATTGTAAGCATTTTGAACGGTCTTTTTGCAAGCACCTTGTTCAAACCCCTGAGATCTAATATTGGTCTGAGGCCGCCATCTTTCTTGGGAACAAGAAAATAACGGCTGTAAAACCCCGACTGGCTCAGCGAAGGCGGCACTTTCTCTATGGCCCTTTTGCACAGAAAGTTTGCTATTTCTGAACAAAGCATGCAGGCTGCTTCCGTGTTCACAATAGTTTCGAGCCGCGCTCTGAAGCGGGGAGAGCGGCGATCGAACTGTAGCAAATAGCCCTGTTTTATTGTGCTTAACACCTATTTGGATATCCCTGGGATAGCTTCCCACGCTTTGAAGCGTAACGCCAGAGGGTGAATGCCTTACTGTGCTTATGCATGACTGCTCGCAGACAGCAGGGACAGGCTGTTCTGTGAGTGACTTCCCAATTGAGGTGAATGGGGAAAGAGTCACATCTGTTAAGTGATGCGCGAGCATAGTCACGGGCACGGGACTTACATACAGAGAAGTGTTTGCTGGCCGTGTGACAGAGCGGGCAGAGAATGGGCGCGCGCACGTATTCGTGAGCGCGTTTATTGACTCTAACATTCGAGCGGGTTGTGTCCGCTGTATGTGAGTGGGCTCTGATCAGGACATGGGAAGTGTAATGCTTGTGTGTGGAGGTGAACACTGGATTGTGGGCACATTTTCAACACATAAGGCTGGTCGTGTGACAGAGCGGCCAGAGAAGGGGCGCGTGCACGGATTCATGGGCGCGTTTATTGACTCTAACACTCGAGCGGGCTGTGTCCGCTTTATGTGAGTGGGCTCTGATAGGAACACGGGAAGTGTAATGCTTGTGTGTAGGGGTGAACACTGGATTGTGGGCACATTTTCTACACATAAGGCATGTTTGCTCTTTACAAGATTTCTTTGGGTCGCCGTGAAAACGGCGTTTGAGTGCAGGCAAGCGGGCAGTATCACCGGCTTGTTGGCTGCTGAATCCACCACTGTAGTAGCCTGAGAGAGGGGACTGACATGGGGCGAAGCTTTGACGGTGGTCCGGCCGTGGCGGGACTGAGCCGTCGTTTTTTCAACAAGGCTAGGAGGACTTCGGTTGCTCAGGTTTCAGCGCAACCTTAGACCGAGGCCCACGGGGGGGCGGCGGTCTGCGGCGGCTGTCTGAGCGCGATCGAGGGCGGCCGCCCTGTCGACGCTGAGAAGTCTGACTTTGTTGAGCTGGGCGCTGTGAAGAGGCTCGTGCAGGAGGCTGGTCACGTGGGCGGCCTGCAGAGGAGCTAGCGCGACGCGGCAGGAAGAGGTTCATGGCTTGGGTGGCTTTCTGGACTTCTGAAAAGTGGTCAACAATGCCACTCACCACGGAGCCGAAGAGTCCGGTCGGAGAGAGCGGTGCGTTGAGGAACGTGGAGGACTCTGCTTCTCCCATGTCGGCTAGCGTTAGCCACAGATGTCTCTCGGTCACAGTCAGCGAGGCCTTGCACTTCCCTAGAGCTTGGGCTGCAGCTTTGGTGGCGCGAAGGGCGAGGTCCGTCGCGCTTCTTAGATCTGTAACAGCCTCTGGGTGCCTGCCTTTCTCATCCCACTCCCGAAGAAGGTCCGCTTGGAGGAACTGTAAGACGGCCATGGAGTGCAGAGCAGATGCGGCTTGGCCGGCGGCGGAATAGGCGCGGCCAACATAGGCGGAAGTCGCTCTGCAGGCCTTAGACGGGAGCACTGGCTTAGACCGCCATCTCGCGGAGGGCGGGCAAAGGTGTGCTGCTACCGAATCCTCGACAGGGGGGATGGAGGAGTAGCCCTTGAGTGTGGAGTTCCGGCAGGAAGGGAGTGGCCCGGGCCGCGGGTGTTGCGCGGCGACGGCTCTGAAGAAAGCAGCCGTCGAGTCTGTTGGGAGCCTGCTCAGGGACCGGTGACCACTCGAGCCCGAGGTGGTCGACGGCCTGTGTGAGGAGGCGTGTTAGTTCCCCTTCGACTCCGGCGCGGGTCCTGCTGGATTCCTGGGCCGAGGAGGAGGCGTAGGAGCCTGACCACTCCTCGCTGTCCGAAGCCATGATGGAACAGCCCTTATCCTCCGCCTCGTCCTCCGAGATGGCAGCAGTGCGGCCGCTGGGCGGCAACTGCGCGTCCCGGGGGGGCGGGGAGTGTGAGAGCGATGCTCCAGGGAGAGGCTCCGGCGAGGCAGTCACTTCTATCACCGGTTCTGGCAGCCTTTGGGAGCGGCGCTTTTTCCTGCGCGGCGGAACGGAAGGCGCCGCGGCGGCTTCGGTTCTGAGCGCTTCGAATCGAGCCCGCAAGGTCGACATCGGAAGCTCCTCGCAGAGGTCGCATCCGCCTTCAGCGAGGGCGAGCTCTGCATGCCCCAGTCCCAGGCAGAGAGCGCAGATGATGTGGCGGTCTCCGGCGCTGAGAGGGGCGCGCAAGTGGTGCGAGGCATCTTAAAAAAGACGCTCGTTACTCTTTTGTGAAGTTCGTTAAGAACTAGCTTGCTCTAAAAAAGGATACGTCGCCGGATGGCGTAGCTCGCAGGATGGCTGAAGGTGGCGGAGACGGCCGGCTTCTTCGAGCGCTGTCCAAGCTTGCTAGATGCCCCTCGAACGGCGACGCGGCTTCCAGTTCAGAGATGCGAAGAGCTTTGCTGAAGAGATGAAAATCGGGGTTCCAGCCTACGAACTACGCTTATATGCACTCTAGCCACGGCCGTTTTGGCGGGCTTTGATGCAGTAAGCGCGCGGACGCCTCTCATTGGACGCGAGTTCGCCCAAGTTCGTCTATAGGCTGCAGCAGTTGCCGCAGAGCAACCAATGAGCTCGCTAGCTAGCCCGCTCAAGGTCTGCAGTTGCTGCACTGCGTTGACAAATGATACAAAATTAAGGATAATTTTTTGGCTTCAATATCTCAGAAAAGATTAATCTTTCCCGTAGCGTAAGCTAGCTTACGCAATACGAGAGAACCTCTCGTAAGAGAACCAAACTATTTGAACTTATTGAAAGTTAACCATGGAAATTGACAAGCCAAAAGCATAGGTAGGTAAAAGTAATCAACCTTTTGTTTGATTGTTTTTATGACTCTCCCGTCTCTGAATATTCTTTGAATAAACAATTCAATAAATGCTATTCCCATTGTTGTTGTGGGTGGAGCAGTTTCCCTTGGCATTCCTCGGTAAATCTCATTCACACGCAGAACTGACATGTCTGGAAGGTCACATGTAGCACAAGTTACTCCTGAAAATATACACAATAGAACAGTTAGACAAGTGTTGATGTACTGTTTGTTATCATCATTAAGTAATGCTTTTCATGTCAAATTCTACTTCAGTGTTGTGTAGCTCTATGCTACAGGGATGTTGTGTGTGTGTGTGTGTCTATGTGTGTGTCTATGTATGGACATTCAGTTCAATTAGAGGTTCATCTTAAGTCTAATAAAGACTAGTCTAAAAATACAAAGTACAATTTTACATTTCAAGTACATATTTTAATTCATGTAGCAGACATACTGCCCATTTCTACAGATTACCTGATCACTTCAGCCAATCTTCTCTCTTTGGCCTAGCTGACAACACCACATTGTCATTTGTTGGACCAGGCTTAAAGCCCTGTCAAGAAATTTGTACAAGAACTTATTTACTTTGCGTAAAAAATGTTTAGCTCATATGATCATATTTTCAGAAGGAAGGATGCTGCATGGAGCCTTGAAAGTTGATGCGATTTATGTGACATAACCAGGAAGAAGTGAGACACATAATGTTGAAAACATCACCTGGGATCTAGGTTTGTGCCACTGCAGCTCAGACCCTGTGCAGCTATGAGTAGTGGGACAGCCGTTACTCCCTCCTGGCTGTAATGTGAGGTCTGGTAGAGCAAAGCTGCAACATGATTGCATAGTGCAAGCCCTGCCACACATGCGCAATGACAGGCCAACAGCTCAACGGGATTAGAGTCTTTGAGAACAACCTGTAAAAAAATAATACTAATAATAATAATTATCAATTGATCCTGTATCTCATGTGTTTTGAGATTTAGGTAAATAATTTTATTGAGAGTGGCTGAGATTACTGAAATACATATTTAATAACAGAAATACATGGAGTCACAGTGTAGCTAATTATGCGTTTTAAACATGCTCACTGTGTACAATGTCAAATGCTGGCAACCTACCTGCCTCTACTCTCTGGGAATTTTTACCTGTGTCCACGATGTCTACTACACAATAAACATAGAGTGTACTATGTACTGTTGAGTAAAATACTTTTTGAAAAACACAGTGTAGGCCCTAGTTGGTGCACGGTTCTGTTGGTGCAACAGTAGGCTGTAGGTCCAAACAGTATTACAGTCACTATATTCTTCAGCCTATTTTATACTGGCACATGGAATTCCCAGAAAGCAGAACGTATTAACATTATTGAACCTGCTCTCATTCCCCTACACTCAAGTTGTGTGGTCTCTCTTTTTTCCTCATCGACCTGAAGCAGCTTGCCCTCACAGACACCTCTCCTGCCTCATTCTTGTCAGAAACTGAGGCAATGAATTAAGCAAGGACCACATAGCAAGACAAAATGTTATGCTAGTGCCAAGCCAGGTTAGGTCAAGGAGAGTAGCGGGAGACAGATCTGTATATCTAAATGCTGCCAACATAGCGGTTATATTCTGTTTACCAATGCTAACGTTAAGCTATCGTTGGTCTTTCAAATTAACAGTAGCTAACTTACGTTCGATAACGTTAGCTAAGTTAGCTGTCTATAGCTAGCTTACAGAACGAAATAATTATAGTGTACTTTTGCTAACTTACCTTCGTAGTCATGGATATAGCTGGATATAATACATCCCTTTTCACGTTTGCTTGATGAAGTTTTTGAATTTGAATGAATCAGGCGGTGTACATCATCATTTGTGTTGGCTCGAGGTAGATCCTGCAGGCAGCACGTATAGAACATCTTTGACATCTTCAGGAATGACAGTTGACCGGAAATGCCCGAGCTGGCTTATCTAAACCAGGAAGTAACCGTGCATATAGCCAATTGGCTGGCTTTTCGATCAGTAGATTTACAACCTCAACCTACTAAAACCACGGAGAGTTGGTCCCTGTATCTTTGGCAACGGTAGTTAAGGAGAGTGTTCTCGCCTCTCACTGGTTGCATTAATCTCATAAAACACCACATCGAGACAACCCCGAACACAAGAAACAGGTAGTACGGTAAGAATAAAAGCCATGCTCGATATGGGGTAATAGAAAAATCCCACAGTGATTGGACCAGCCTGGTGGTTCTGGTATCTAATTGCAATGGCTCTGTTTGGTTCTGTGTGGCTTATAGGAAAGTTAACACAGTTTCGAAATGTGATGCTTATCCAATGCCTCGTGTTGACAAACTGCTCAATCAGTTGGGCACTGCTGGCTTTTATTCGACACTGGATTTATCAAAGGGAAATTGGCAGGTCCCCTTAAAACCGATGAAAAAACAGCCTTATCCACAATGTTTGTTTACACCAAATTGTGACCCTTCCGTTCGGTTTGTTTGGGGCCCCGGCTACATTTCAGCATCTTGTGGACAGGGTCCTCAGACCGCATGCTGCTCTGCTGCTGCCTATTTGGATGATATCATTATTTATAATAATGATTGGAAGTGACATATGCAGCATCTGGGGGCTGTTCTGATGTCACTGCGACTAGCGGGGCTCACAGCAAACCCGAAGAATTGCCCAATTGGGCAGGTGGAGGTACGGTATCTTGGGTTCCACTTGGGTCATGGTCAGATAAATTGGTAAAACCACAGCGATTGTGACCTGCCCAAGACCCTAGACCAAAAAGGAGATGAGACATATCCTGGAGCTGGCTGGCTATTATCGAAGATTTGTGCCTAATTATTCAAAAGCTTCACCCATGCCCCGCTCAAATGGCTTCACCACATGAAGGATGCCAATGCCCGGATCACATGTTCACTCCAGCCGTTTAAGTTTGAGGTGGTCCACAGGCCATGGGCGCAGATGGCTGTCACAGACTTCCTCTCCAGAAAGGGGGAGGGAGAGGACTGAGACGGGCAGTGGGGTTATGTGGAGGCGAGGGCGTGTTCGAGCATTCGTCTGGGGAGAGAGGAAGCAGTAAGGGTTTTCACCTGAGATGAATTGCTGGTAATTGCTGTCTCTATGTTCGCAGTGAGAGACAGGGGAAATAAAAAGGGGCCAGACCTCAGAGTGAGGGAGAGAGAACCCAGCTGAAAAGCTATGAGTGTGTTGGCCGCCGCCATTTCCATGAGAGTACCGTTTGAGTGACCTTACCTTTGAGTTGGAGTCGCCGTGTCCAGCTCCCTCATTCCTTGAACATGTTACAATAATTTTTTTAGTTTAATTGACTCAAATTTAGATCATACAGTAAAGCAGATTAGATAAAGATGATTATAACTGATTATAGGTCAGTCATTAAAAAAACATATTTCTCCAAAGAAATACATATATACCAGTGCCTGGTTGCATAAAGCACCTTAAGTGTAATTTTCCCTTAAGTTCGCCCTTATGTTTCCCTTAAACCTAAGGGTGTTGCAGAAAAAAACCCTTAAGTGTTACTTAAGTTTTTTTTCACTGAAACATCATACACCCTTCGAATTACCCTTAGGTGTCTATCTTTTACTTAAGTAATCCCTTAAAAACCGTTAAGTGTTGCATAAAGCCCCTTAACTGTCATTTTCCTAAGTACAGTTTAAGGTTAGGAAAACTTTACCTTAAGAGTAACGCAGACAAAAATAAGACGACATGGCTGAATTTATGGAACCAGCTGAAGATCATTATGTGCCAAGAAGAATTTTTAGGGATAGGGAGAACCCTTTGGACCATCTTAGCGATGAAAAACTGCTTCGAGAATATCGATTTGATCGCCGCGGAATTTATGAAATTGCTGACAAACTGGAAGGCGACCTTGACCATGTTACCCAGCGCAACCACTCACTACCCTCTCTGCTTCAGTTGCTTATAGCACTTCGGTTCTAAATGATACAATATGTATAGTAGGCTAGCAGTTGCAATTTAAAGTAATGTAATTTATAGGCTAGTGCTATTTAGTATTAATATTATATATGAATGTATTAGCTATATTGTATTTTGCTATTATTATTGGTATTTTGTTAATATATCTGTCCTTGTAATTACATAAATAAATACAAAACTTATCAGATCTGTCATAAAATGTATTTATTCGTCAATTGATGTGATTGTTATTTTCCCTTCACTTTGTAGCTGCAAAAGTTTGTTATTAAGAATGATGTTGTAAAGGTCTTGATTTTCCTTCTCCTTTTTAAGTTTTTCGATCTCTAATTGCAGTTTTGTCTTTTGTAGCTGTAGGACGTCTCTCTGCAGTTCCAGCACTTCTTCACTTATAGAGGCTGGAGAGGGTATTTGCGTCTTTCTGCAATTCACAAGTGTTTTGGAGGAATTATGAAATATAATATAATAAATAATATTGGGGCTGTTCTAAGTCAAATTAACAAAACTAAAATTATTGTTAACAAATAAGCAATAACTCACTTTGCTGCCTGGTTTGGCGTACTGCTGGCGCTCTGTCGGTGTTGAAGCTGCTTTGATTGCTGGAAAGGTCTAACGCGTGAAACAAAGAAATACCAATCAAAATTGATATTTATTTACAAATAAAAAAATATTTTATTACGCCTGTCGTGATCTTCATATCGTTTATCCTCATAGTGATACATTTTATTTGATTTAAGACAATAATGTTCTCTTACTCCGTATTATATTCCTCTGGTTGAGTCGCTTCACTCTCTAAGCTGCCAGGGATGCCAGCCAGGAGTGAGTCCGCCCCAAGGATGTCTTGGACCAGTTTAGTAGTGTCTGACAATTCTGTTGGCGGTGGTCCTCCACCTGCAGTTTTGTTATCGTTAGCTCTCTGTGATATGGTAACAAAATGCACTCGGTGCGTGCGAAGAAAATAGGAAAAAAACTAAGAGCGTTTTTTTTCTTACCAGTTTTGTTGGACTCCCTCTTATGAAGGCTTATTTCTTTTTTTGCCCCCACAGAGACGTTTTCATATTTTTTTAATTACCTCTGAAACAGTCCTCTTTACGCCTAAGTTCCGTGCATTAATTTTCTCGGTTATTTCCTCCCACTGTTTAATTTTTTGCCAGCAGTTATAACGGGATTAAATTTGCTTCTTAAAATTTCTTTTCTTTTCCCATATTCATCAAGAAGAATACACTTCTCATCCTCTGTCCAATTTGGCTTTCTTTTTTTGTTTTCCTTATCCATTTCTTTATCTATTGTAGGCTATTCGTTGTTTTAAAGCTCCTAGGTTAATGTGTATAGTAGCGTATCTATGGCAACAATAGATTTTTATAACGGCAAACCTGGATCGCTGCCGTGAAACATTTAACGGTTTCCCTTACCTAAGAGAACTGTTTAAGGGATTATATGCAACACCCTTAAATCAATCCCTTAGTTAAGGGGAAATCACGTCTTAAGTCCCACACTTAACGGAAAAACTTAAGGTGCTTTATGCAACCGGGCACTGTACTTCAGTTGCACAAACACAATGAGAACTGAAATATTGTTTACAGGGTCCAACTTGACAAAAGGGGACACAGCTTACCCTAATGAAATAACACTAAACAACTATTTGCCACAAAACAATGTAAGTTAGATCTCAAACCTCTATGAATTCTAAATAACAACCATTTAAATCTTCACATACGTTTCCTTTGACCAAGGCATTATGGCTATTCCCCATAGCCTCATTTTTGTACTCAGTGAGTTAACATTAAAATTTCTAGTCTATAGATTTTTAAGATAAATAAGTTCAAAGAAGCCCAAAACTTGACATTTCAAGTAAAGTTCAGTAAATACAACATTAGTGTTTACTGTGACAAGCTGGAGTACAGAGCATGTTACTTGTGTTCATCAAGCTGTAATTTAACCACAGGAACTCACTGCACCTGTCACTTTTGCCATCTATAATATTACGCCCTTTAAATGATTTATGAAACTTCCAATTTCCATACTTCAGGAACATTTTTGTGTGTTTTGTTTATGCTTTCTATCATATATTTATTTTGAAGTTTAGTTCAGTGTTTCCTTGTTCCTGTGTACTGTCAAGTGTTTTCACATCTGATTAGACTAATCGCTAAATTGGTCTCATTTTCCAGAGAAAAACCCACAAATCTCAAAACAAGATTCTAATAATTTATAAATAATGTTTATAGTCTTATGGTGAACACATTTTTTGTTTTATACTATCTTTGAATGTTCATCTATGGAATATATTATGGTATATTTACTTCAGTGAAAAGAACGTTGTGCTGTAAGGCCAGAAATATACTTTATGAAAGAACATGTACGCTTATGCAAGTGCTAATGGCTAACTTGTTTCCAATGTCCGGTGGTTGAACATAATGTGCTATTTTATGTTACTGTGGTGGTAACAAACCTCAAGGCAGCAAGAGTTACCTTAAAGTTTGTACCATTAAACTGGATGTGTTAAGGCTTGGGTATACCTCATTTGTTTTCGCGCGTCGTTCTGTCTCGTACATGGTTGAGTGCTCAGCCATTCAAAGTTTACTCTTTTGGCCACGAGCACATACAGACACATTCAATGCATGTGCACTATGACAGCTTTGTGGTACTCTTATGCGGAAATTTGAGGCAAGCATAATGTCCACGAGGCGTACTAGAACGCGCAAAACCGAAGTTTACTTTGGCCTGTATAATTCAGGTACAGTAAGTTGCTATAAATGTATTAATTGCACAGTAATATTCTCTTCAAACTGTGGCTTTGCTCACTTTAGAAGCAATTTAGAAAATTAACATAACATGTTAGGTTCCTCTGGGGGAAAAAAGTTCCCTATCTATCTCTCACTCGAGGTTGTGTTGATATAGTGACACTAGGGATCACCCATGGAAGCCCCAAACATTGATGGGAATTGCGAATAGAATTTGCATGCCACTCCTCCAGACATAAAAGGAGCTCAAAAGCTCGCAAGCACTCATTCAGATTTTTTCTTCAGAGCGGAGCAGTTGTGTTTCAGCGAGCTGAATTCCTCTGCCGGTCCATTCACCTCTGCATGCTGTTGAATTTGGCGCATTACTGTGGCTTCTGCCCCTCGTGCACCGGTTGAGTGCAGAGAATGCCCCTGGGTGCTTTGACAGCCTAAAAGAGTATATATTCTTGCAAATAAAAGAGTATATGTCCTGTAAAAGAGTGGCACTGACGGAGAGCCTCTTTTTAAAGATGCCTAAACGTTTGTGTGTATTTCCTGGTTGCGGTCGTTACCTCTCCGCTTGCGAAGGCCAAGAACATGACCATGGCAATGTTGCATGGCAACGCCTCGGTCCTTCTACCTATGGGTTTGTGGACGTGTCGGTTAGCACTGGGGGCGATTTGGGGAAGCTAATGGGAGCTGCTCCACCGGGTAACCCCCTACGGACCTCCCATTCCCCAGGACGCTCGTTTTCCCGGGTTGAGTTCTGTGATGAGACTGCTAGCTTGTCTTGTAGAGTTTGAGATCTCGTGAAGTTGATGAGTGGATTACCTTTTACAGCCTGGACCCGATCTCTGAGCTCCTCTGCTCTCACTGCCCTCGATGATGGGGCTGCCAGGGGGTACTCGGCGATTCCCCAGGTATGTAAGGCGGTTGCAGAGCACCTGTGCCTGCAAAACACTGCCACCTGGTGGAACCGTCCAAGACTCCCATCCAAGGCCTGTAAGCTTACATCATCACTGGCGGCTAAGGCATACAGTGCCGCTGGATAGGCCACCTCCACCCTGCACGCCTTTGGCTCTCAGGTGCACTCTCAGGTGCACCAAGCCAAGGCGCTAAGAGATCTGCACAAGGGTAGTTCGGGCGGCGAATGTCATGGCATGGTCTCTTGGGCAGGTGATGTCCACAATTGTTGTCCAGGAGCATCACCTATGGCTCAACCTGGTCAAGATGAGGGAGCCTGACAAGGTACAGTTCCTTGAAGCCCCCATCTCCCAGGTTAGCCTATTCAACACCGACTTTGCCCAGGAGCTCTTGGTGGTTAAGAAGCAGATGGGGGCTATCCAACACACAACGCATTTCTGCGAGCAGGTGTCCCCTTACTGCAAGTGTCCAGGTGCGCTGTGGTTACGACAGATACCTCCAAGCATGGCTGGAGCACTGTGTGCAATGGGCACACCGCCACGGGCTCCTGGATAGGGCTGCAACTGCCATTGGCACATCAACTGCCTCGAGTTGCTGGCAGTATTTCTCGCCCTGCGGAGGCTAGAAGCTCAGGTAAACCTTTTCCCTTTGCCCGCTCTGGTACGCCCCGACCGAGGCTCCTCTCAGCACTGATAAGCTGGCACACAGCTAGCACTGGGGGCTGCACAAGTATGCATTCCCCCAGCGAGCTACTTTCACAGACACGATCACTCAGGCTAGGGCGCCCTCTGTGAGGTGCCTTTATGTCTTAAAGTGGCATCTATTCAATAAGTGGTGTTCATCCCGACACAAAGACCCCCAGAGATGTGCAGTCGGGTCGGTGCTTTCCTTCCTGCAGGAGAGCCTGGAGTGGCGGCTGTCCCCATCCACCTTGTAGGTGGACGTGGCTGCTGTAGCGGCGCACCACGATGCAGTTAACGGTAAGTATCTTGGGAATCCCCGACCAAGCTACACTCACCTAAAGGATTATTAGGAACACCTGTTCAATTTCTCATTAATGCAATTATCTAATCAACCAATCCCATGGCAGTTGCTTCAATGCATTTAGGGGTGTGATCCTGGTCAAGACAATCTCCTGAACTCCAAACTGAATGTCAGAATGGGAAAGAAAGGTGATTTTAGCAATTTTGAGCGTGGCATGGTTGTTGGTGCCAGACGGGCCGGTCTGAGTATTTCACAATCTGCTCAGTTACTGGGATTTTCACGCACAACCATTTCTAGGGTTTACAAAGAATGGTGTGAAAAGGGAAAAACATCCAGTATGCGGCAGTCCTGTGGGCGAAAATGCCTTGTTGATGCTAGAGGTCAGAGGAGAATCGGCCAACTGATTCAAGCTGATAGAAGATCAACTTTGCCTGAAATAAACACTCATTACAACCGAGGTATGCAGCAAAGCATTTGTGAAGCCACAACACGCACAACCTTGAGGCGGATGGGCTACAACAGCAGAAGAACCCACCGGGTACCACTCATCTCCACTACAAATAGGAAAAAGAGGCTACAATTTGCAAGAGCTCACCAAAATTGGACAGTTGAAGACTGGAAAAATGTTGCCTGGTCTGATGAGTCTCAATTTCTGTTGAGACATTCAGATGGTAGAGTCAGAATTTGGCTTAAACAGAATGAGAACATGGATCCATCATGCCTTGTTACCACTGTGCAGGCTGGTGGTGGTGGTGTAATGGTGTGGGGGATGTTTTCTTGGCACACTTTAGGCCCCTTAGTGCCAATTGGGCATCGTTTAAATGCCACGGCCTACCTGAGCATTGTTTCTGACCATGTCCATCCCTTTATGGCCACCATGTACCTCTGATGGCTACTTCCAGCAGGATAATGCACCATATCACAAAGCTCGAATCATTTCAAATTGGTTTCTTGAACATGACAATGAGTTCACTTTACTAAACTGGCCCCCACAGTCACCAGATCTCAACCCAATAGAGCATCTTTGGGATGTGGTGGAATGGGAGCTTCGTGCCCTGGATGTGCATCCCACAAATCTCCATTAACTGCAAGATGCTATCCTATCAATATGGGCCAACATTTCTAAAGGGTTTCAAGGTTTCAGCACCTTGTTGAATCAATGCCACGTAGAATTAAGGCAGTTCTGAAGGCGAAAGGGGGTCAAACACAGCATTAGTATGGTGTTCCTAATAATACTTTAGGTGAGTGTATATGCCCAAGGTTCTTTGTCTGCTTCAGAGGACAGTGGAATTGGAGCGCTGTCTCCAAACAGAGGATCGCCCACTGGTTCGATGCATCGCTTTGGCATACCACGCCCAGGACATGCCGCCCCCCTTGGGGCTTCGGGCACACTCCCCCAGGAGGCCTCTTGGGCCCCAACCAATGGCGCCTCTTTATCAGACATCGGTAGAGCAGCATGCTGGGCAACACCCAACACTTTTGCAAGGTTTTTCAATCCCTGGGTTGAACCTGTTTTGTCCCATTTGTTGTCAGGTTCGAACAGCTAAGTTTGTGGGACAGTACTGTACAGTAAAGAAATCCAGCAACTCCTAGATTAAATATTACAGCACCGATTACATAAACGGGGTACAACTGAAGGGTGTACATTACCTTTAGAAGCAAAATGAAAATAAAGGCAGCTGTCTAATAATTTTTTGTGAAATAAATGTAAGCGCAGCGTAGTTCTAGTGGGAATACTAGCAGCTGTTAATCATCACACCATTAGCTGGGTAATTCCTAGCCAATCGCATGTAAGCCATTGCTAAATAAGTCTGTTCACAATTTATCACATTGCTGATTCAGTGTGCTAACACAGCAACCTCCACCACCCCACCACCACCAGTTGAGCCCTGTCCCGCATGGGGGTAGGGTCCTCGCCCCTGCCTCCTATCTCTGGCATGATATGACGTTCCGAGTACAACTCCCTCGGACCACCAGACTGGGCCTACGCCAAAGAGAGACATTACTTTTCTGTTTTACATTCATCAAATAAATAGTATCTTAAACCTCACTCAAGCCTGCGTGTCTTCCCGATAGAAATGACATGATGCTAAATACATATTGTGTGGACTAAAAAAACATGTTAAATACAAAATAGCAGGAACCTTTATTTTTGTAAAAAGTTTCCACTGCCTGTTAACAGCAATTGAACTTGCCTTTCTGCACAAATGGGATTCCAAACCACATTTGCGATTCGTAACAGTCTGAAGTCTGTAAAAAATAAAAATAATTAACTATGCATGAAGAATCAATCAACATGATTAATTTTAAGACGTGTAACGCTCTGCTTCAGGGAGAAGGAAAAGGATAGCTCACAACTGAAGATATTATGTGCGGAGGCCAGACAGATTCACGGAGGCGATTTGCATCTCACAACTCGGGCTTTATTCCAAATCGAGCTCGTGCAGCATAACTGTCCGTCACACGCTCTCCCTTCCACATCGTTACTTAACAAAGTAAAATAATATAAAAGTCAGTATCGAACAGAAATTACACACCCACGGGGTGTTCGAGACACATGGCACAACAATACCAATATGTCCACTCTTCCAAAAAAAAGGGAGCGCGTAGCTCTTAAAGGGGCCACACCATATTTCTACTCGTTACAAATTTCCCCCGGCCAAAAAAAGGCTGCCCTCAGCCGTACACAGCAAAGGAAGACTTCTACTTAACAACCACTCATACATGACTGATTTGAAAAGTTAACAAGACATAGGGATAGATAATGTACAAACAGTACGAGCATACATGTTAGCACAGTGTACATTAGGTCAGTAACACATGAGAAAATTTGATCATGACCCAAAAATGAAACACTCAATTACTCTTCGATGAGACCCATGAACACACAAGAACAATAACAATTAATACTCTGGAACAACAGTATAACACAGTCTGTCGTCCTTAATCTAAGTCAAACCTTTTAACATGGTAGGGGTTAGTCCACTTATTCATCGTCCAGTCAGAAGTAACTCTAGGGACTGTTCTCTGTCTCAGCGCATAACGACTCAGACCCTGATTTGCCGGTTCGGCAGTAATTGCGTCAGATGTCAAGTCATGAGAGTCAGAGACACCCACACCGTCAACAATGTCAGGAGTAAGGTCAAGTGAGTGTCCAGTACAACGTTCCGGAGAATTTTCATGTGAGTGTCGATTCAAAGATTTGTTTGAGTAGTCAATACCAACACCCCGGTCAGCATTACCCGACTCCTCACTGTCTGTTTGAGAATCAAAGTCCTCACCCAAAGGTAGTGACATCTCAACATCAGCATAGGAACTTGTTGTGGGCATGGCCGTGTCCCATGAATGAAAAGGCTGCAGATTTACTACATGAAACATGTCAGCATCTTCTCCAGTGTCTACGTTTGAAAGTCTGTAATTGACACTTGAAAGTTTCTTTGAGACGCAAAATGGTCCGGCATAAACCGGGGCTAACTTGGCTGTAAAGTTTACACCAGTATCAGATTTGGGGTGGGTTTTAACCCTGACCAAGTCATCCACAGCATAGGAAACTGTGCGTCGCTTCTTGTCATAATAGCGCTTCTTTTTTGAATGGCTTGCACTTAGAGCAGCTCTGGCATGATCGTGAGCGTCCTGCAGGGAATATCTCAAACTCTCAGGATAGGGTACCCCAGGATCATCTACTCCCGCAGAATTTGGCTGTGTTATGAAGTCAAGCGGCGTGTCCAACTCACGGCCATATAACAACATTGCTGGCGATTGACCTGTGCTCTCATGGCAAGCAGTTTGAAGAGCAAAACAGAGTTGTGGAAGATTTATCCCACAAAGTGTGCTTGTCCTCCACGTATGCACGTATGGCAGTCTTAAGTGTGCGGTTTACCCTCTCAGTGGCGTTTGTTTGCGGGTGGTATGCAGTTGTCAGCCGGTGTTCAGTACCAAGGGCCCCAAGCACATGCTCAAAAAGATTGCTCACAAACGGAGTCCCACGATCTGATATGAGGTAGGTTGGTGCACCATGTCGAGCAAATATCTCACTCAAAAACTTACTCGCTGCCACTTGAGCTGTCGCTGACCGCACTGCACACACTTCCACCCATTTCGAAAAGTAATCAACGAAGACAATCAGATGTTCATTGCCACTCTGAGTACATGGAAGCGGACCCACAAAATCCACTCCCGTGTATTCCCAGGGTTTCATTGGCCTGATCGGAACCATCAGCCCTGCTGGTTTTCTTTGGCTCATCTTCGTCAACTGGCACACAGGACAAGATATAACGTATCTTTTCACATCTGTCCCCATTTTGGGCCAAAAGAACCTTTGTTTCAGCCTGGCCAGCGTTTTTGTCACCCCCAGGTGGCCAGCAGTAGGATGGTCATGATAATATCTGAGTACAGTGGATTGAATTACTGTTGGGACATATAACTTAAGCTGCTTCATTGGGTGGAGACTGCAGGTTATCTTAGCGTCCCTGAAATAAAGCAGACCATCATGAATGACATGTTCTTCGTCCGTACCGCCCCCTTCAAGGTTTCGAAGATTGCCAACCACTGGGTCACCTTTTTGTAACTGCGTCAACTGCGCTCTGTCTGTTATCGGGACCGAGGAGAGACTGCGCAGATCCAACCCAGCTATGACCACATGCGGAGATTTGAATGTCAATAGGGCCCTCACAATGCGGCAGTGGGTTGCGCGTCTGGAACTCTATTCTGAACCTCTGGCCTGTGGACGATGTTAAAATCAAACTCCTGTAGGCGCAAGGACCATCTAGCCAGTCGTCCAGAGGGGTTGGGACGGTTCATCAGCCACCTCAGGCTGTTGTGGTCAGTATAAATGGTTACACGAAGGCCCTCGATGTAAGGTCTGAAATGTTCCAGAGCCCTAATCACTCCCAAACATTCCTTCTCAGGTGTTGAGTACGGCCTTTCTGCTTTGTGCAACGTCCTGCTCGTGAAAGCTACCACCACATCTCGCCCCATGTCATCCTTCTGCATCAAGGCCGCACCAAGGCCCAAGTCACAATCGTCAGTGTGGATGAAGAATGGGCGTGTGAAATCTGGAAGGCACAGAATGGGTTCAGACGTAAGGCAGTTTTTCAAGTAATCCATCGAAACCTGACAACTGTCGTCCCAGTTGAATGGAGTATCCTTTCTGGTGAGTTTAAAAAGTGACTTTTTGAGCATAATTTGGAATGAATCTGATATGAATGAATGGACGCCTGTAATAGCTTGTGAGGCCGAGAAATCCTCTCACTTGTTTCACGTCTGTCGGCGTTCTGAACTCTGTGACCACTTCCACCTTTCTCGGATCAGGAGAAACACCATCCGGAGTGACCCTGTAGCCTAGGAAGATGAGTTCACTCAAGCAGAACTGACACATATTTAGCTTGAGAGTAAGACCAGCTGACTCAAGTCTAGAACGGACCTCCCGGAGGCCTTCCAAGTGCTGTTCAAAGGTTAGGGAAACGACGACAACATCATCCAAGTACACTGCACAGCACTTGTACACCAATCCAGCAAGGACATTGTTCATTACTCTCTGAAACGTGGCTGGGGCATTACTAAGCCCAAAAGGAAGGACTTTGAATTGAAAAAGGCAATTGAATATGAGCAAACCACGCGAGGGTCAATGAGTTATCACCCCACGACAACTCAAAATATAGTAGAAGTTCAGGAAAAAAAATATCTCAGCAACCAGACCTGAATCCCTGAAACAGTCAAAGTTCACAAACGGTCGAATTTCCGATTACCTCAACGAACCACAATCCAACGTGCACACTCTAAATTCACAAAGATTGCGTCCATGACGACTTAAATCCACTGGAATGTGAAGAAATATCCTCTGCGTCAGCAACACAGAATGTCCGCCCCAGCTTCGTCGTGCGACTCGGGCCTTACACGCTATAAGCAGTAAACTTTTCCCCGTGTAAACTCAAACATGACCGGCTGGATGTTCACAGCATTTTCGGAGTCGTCCATCACAAACCAGCTCGTCGTCCGTGTCCTCGCATTAAATCAAAGGCCAGAGATAAAATGTTCGGGCTCCACTTGTAACGCTCTGCTTCAGGGAGAAGGAAAAGGATAGCTCACAACTGAAGATATTACATGCGGAGGCCAGACAGATTCACGGAGACGATTTGCATCTCACAACTCGGGCTTTATTCCAAATCGAGCTTGTGCAGCATAGCTGTCTGTCACACGCTCTCCCTTCCACATCGTTACTTAACAAAGTAAAATAATATAAAAGTCAGTATCGAACAGAAATTACACACCCACGGGGTGTTCGAGACACATGGCACAACAATACCAATATGTCCACTCTTCCAAAAAAAGGGAGCGCGTAGCTCTTAAAGGGGCCACACCATATTTCTACTCGTTACAGACGCAAGGCAGTTAAACATTTTCCTAATCTTACTAGTGTAGTAGATTAATCCACTTAATGGAATTCCTCAAACAAGAACAGACATTTGAAAACAACGTCCAAGTGTCACTGAGCAAACTATAGTTGAATATTGCTGGTCTGTATATTTCTGTTACTCTTGGTAACCACACATTGGTTTAAACAATTATCCCTACACCCGTCCTATCTAGTGATCATGTTGTTAATGAACATTTTGAGTTCCTCAGTGACTGGGGAATAAAGTACTCTATTTCCATTCTTAAGTAAAAGTCATCCATTAAAATACTACTTAAGTAAAAGAAAAAGTGCCTGATTTAAAAAAAAAAACCTTGTTAAGTTTTTACATTGAAACCTGTTTGAGTCAAAGACTATCCACAATATTCTCAGCGAGTCCACTGTATTTTGCAAGGTGGGTGGAATTTCCATTTGGCTAGCGGAAGTGCGATTGGTTGGCATTTTTGTGTGTCGCTGGTCATTGCTTGCTTGCATGTCATATGGATAAATTCTTGCTTTTTAATGTTTTAATTTCCCAGACAATGTGTGCAGTTAATGGTTATCCTAATAATCAACCAGAACTAAAGTTTTATCTAAAACCTCAATGTTATGAAAAGAAACCACTAGCAAAGCAAAGTGCTCCAGTCCCAGATGCTGCTGCTTCCATCGGCTGCCTACACTCAGAAAAAAAAAAGAAATGTCCTCTCACTTTCAACTGCTTTTATTTTCAGCACACTTAACATGTGTAAATATTTGTATGAACATAAAAAGATTTAACAACTAAGACACAAACTGAGCTGAACAAGTTTCACAGATGTTTCACTAACAGAAATAGAATAATTTGTCCATGAACAAAGGTGGGGTCAAAATCAAAAGTAACAGTCAGTACCTGGTGTGCCCACCAGCTGCATTAAGTAATACAATGCATCTCCTCCTCGTGGACTGCACCAGATTTGCCAGTTCTTGCTGTGAGAGGTTACCCCACACTTCCAGCAAGGCACTTGCAAGTTCTCTGACATTTCTGAGGGGAATGGCCCTAGCCCTCACCCCCTGATCCAACAGGTCCCAGACATGCATAATGGAATTGAGATCTGGGCTATTCGCTAGCCATGACAGAACACTGACATTCCTGTCTTGCAGGAAATCACGCACAGAACGAGCAGTATGGCTGGTGGCATTGTCATGCTGGAGGGTCATATCAGGATGTGACTGTGTCTGTTCCACAAACTACCAAACACAATACCCTCACTAAATCATTTAGAAAAAATGTGATTAAGGTCAAACTTGAACAAAACAAACAAATTAAAAATACACATCATATAAAAATAGGGCTACTAAACATTAGATCTCTTTCTACCAAAGCACTAATTGTTAATGAAATTATTACAGATCATAGATTGGATGCGCTCTGTTTGACTGAAACCTGGCTTAAACCAGATGAACATATTAGTTTAAATGAATCTCCTCCCCCAGGTTATTGTTATAAACATGAGCCACCTCTGAAGGGTCGAGGAGGAGGTGTTGCTACAATTTACAGTGAAGTTTTTGGTGTTACTCAGAGGACAGGATATAAATGTAAGTCTTTTGAACTAATAATGCTTAATGTGACACCGTCAGATATAAATAAAAAATCTCTGTTGTCTTTTGTCCTTGCTACAATGTATAGATCACCCAGGCCTTATTCTGATTTCTTTAGTGAATTTGCAAATTTTTTATCAGATCTTGTAGTTACTGTAGATAGAGTTTTAATTGTTGGTGACTTCAACATTCACATGAAAATGATACAGATTAGCATTTATCGATATTCTTAACTCTCTTGGAGTCAGACAAAATGTAACAGGACCAACTCATCGCCATAATCATTAGGGATGTAACGATATTGACGATATCGCGCTATCGCGGTGGTAAACGTGTCTCGATATCATCGTGGTTGGGTTACAATATTAAAAGGACAGGTGTCCGTCAAAAAGCAAGAGGATTAAACACAGTCCCGCGGAACAAACCATTGTTAACTACATAGACCATGATCCTTTGCGCTGCGTCGTCACAACAACCGTTAAGCCAATAGGATTGCACGCTACATGCTGTCCACACAAGTTCACAGCAAGCCAGCAGGGCCGACAGCGATACTTGTAAGGATGAAAACAACAACCCCGAAGTTGAGATTGTGCCAGCCCCTGCAGCTTTTAAATCAGATGTCTGGAAACATTTTGGTTTCGCCGTGTCAAAAAACGCAAAAGGAGAGAAGGTGGTGGACAGACAATGGACTATTTTCATCTTTCTGATGAAAAACGTGAACATAAGCTATATGATAGGTCAGTGTTTTTTTAAAAGGCTTTTTGACTGACTATTTTATTTAAGTTTAAGTTATGTTCCTAAATACCAGTTTTAAGGCTGCCAGGCTGCTTTTATTTGCCTTGCGCATAAACCTGACTTAACTTGATCTTTGTTTGCACTTAAAGGGAATTCCCTATTGTTTACAATTGTTCTAGTTGCTTCTTAACTTGAACATTGCACAGAAGAATCAGTTATGCAACCAAATATTACTATACAGAATATTGATGTTCCTGACTACAACTTGCACTTTAAAAGCACTATGTGATCAGCGTTTTATGTTGTCATGATCCATAAATACAACAATAAATTGCCTGTTGACTGGCAAAAGCAGAATAAATGTCAGTATTTTTTCGCTATCATCACAAACACTATCGTGAGCTATTTAACAATACCGTGAGCTTTTCCACAATATCGCAATAAATATCGTACCGTGAGGTCAATATCGAAATTGTATCGTACCGTGAGATTTTGGTATCGTTACATCCCTAATAATCATAAACTAGATTTAATTCTGTGATATGGAGTTGATGTTGATAATATAGAAATTCTGCAGCAGTGTGATGACATCTCGGTCTCTTGTATGCTGCAATCAGCTAATTTTACTCAATCTACACAACGCTATCGTTCAGGTAGAACTATTATTTCGACCACTAAAGATAGCTTCACTAATAATCTTCCAGATCTATCTCATACACCCAATAAACCCCAAAGCCCAGAAGAACTTGATGAAATAACAAAAAATATATCTATCTACCACTCACTCGGTTCCATGGATGACTCCTCCCTAGCCCTCTGGGTTCAGCGAATTCGCCGACCCAATCCACTGCGGGTACTCAAATCTACCTTGTACTGGAATAGGTGCTCCACAGGTCAGGGCTCCTACATGGACTTCCCCCGTGTGTATTTTCCGTGGTACGGTCCCCTTAAGAGCGGACCCACGTCTCCCTTGGGCAGTTCCCACTGCCCCCCCGGTCGTGCCTGTAGCAATTCCTCCCTCCGAAGAGGCGGGATCTACCACCGCGCCACTTCCCACATGTGACTTAAAAGCCCATGTGGTGTATGTCACCACTCTTACCTCCCCCTCTCTGGGAAGGTGTGGTCTCTGCAGGGTCTTTTCCCCCTGAAAGAATAGGAAACTGGGTAAGACCCCCTTCCCCGATGCGTGTAAGGGCCCCAGCTGTTGACTCTATGCAAGAAACATAGAGAAAAAAGATGCCCGGCTAGGCTCGGCCCATTCCCAGGTTGGCAAGCGTCGACTTGTTCCCCTGTCTAGGGTAACTATAAGGATTCTGACTACTTTATGGGGCATTGGGGAAGGGTACGTGCAGTCTGATATAGCTGGTCGTTTTGGCATGTCAAGTACACGGCGCCTGGCGTGATTTAAATTGGACCCCTAGTGTCGCTTCTTCGACACAACGTCGAAGTGAGCGACAGACAGGGAACGTCTAGGTTACAGATGTAACCTCCATTCCCAGATGGAGGGAAAGAGACGTTGTGTCCTCCCGGCCACGTCGCTGATCCGAGCCACTGTTGTGACCGGACCATTTCTGGCTCCTCAGAAAAATCCTGAATGAAACAGATGCATTTCCCCACCTTTATACCCGTATGTCTGGGGCGGGACATGCAAATTCTGTCTGCCAACTTCTCATTGGCCTTTTTTCATAGTTCAGAGGTATATTCTGCGCTCAAGAGAGACCCCTAGTGTCGCTTCTTCGACACAACGTCTCATTACATCGGTAACCTAGAAGTTTTGTTTAGTTCATCAGACACGGTCCAATTCACATTAAAAGTTAAATCTTTGCCATAAAAATACTGATAACCATAATTATGCAGTATACCATCAGATATAACTATAAGATGCTGCCTGCATTTCTAAAGGCCCTAATGAGTGTTAAGTCGGTTAGAATATGGTGTATTTCTGAAGTCAGCTTCTTGGTCATCTGGCAAATCATCTTTAAAATAGTTTATTTTAATAGTTTAACCATGGCATTTGTAAAAACAAATCATAGTAACCATAATATAAAAATGGTTACTGTCATGGTTCCAATATATAATAAAATCATGGTTACTATAGAGAAACTACAGTATTACTGTTATAAAACCATGATTAACTGTATCAAAACCATGATTTCTGCTCAGAAAACCTGCTGCAGAAAAACAGTAGTCATGGTTACTACAATAGTATTATAGTAAAACCATGGTTAATTTTCGTCAGGGTCCTTAACTAAAAAAAAATAGAAATAATTATAATTACTAAATCAGCATTTTTACTTAATACCTGTGCTAATCATGGACTGCATGAGTTTAGAGGGATGGACGCCGGTTGGCGCTGTCATGCGCGGGGTTAATGTGCACGTTTTTTTTCTGTTTGTTTGGTTCGGGGGGAGTTTGGGGTTTGATCATTGCACTAATGTGGAATGTGGTCTTTATCATTTTATTTTTGACACACAATCTAATTTTTCTAATATGTCAAAATGTCAAATGTTAATATGAGTGGATTGTCTCTCATTTATTTCATTTCATTTTCATTTATGCATTTGGCAGATGCTTTTATCCAAAGCGACTTACAGAGCCCTTATTACAGGGACAAATCCCCCGGAGCAACCTGGAGGTTGAAGTGCCTTGCTCAAGGACACAATGGTGGTGGCTGTGGGGATCGAACCAGCGACCTTCTGATTAACAGTTATGCGCTTTAGCCCACTACACCACCACCACTCCACGTGGAATGTGAATGGGTTGGGGCACCCCATAAATAGAAGGAAGGTTATTTATTTTCTCACGCATAAGAAATATGTTATAGTGTTTCTTCAAACGCATCTTTTCCCGCAGGAAGCTGAAAAATTTGGGAAGATATGGGGTGGGCATGTTTTCTTTAGTGCGGGCTTAAGTAAGAGCAGAGGAGTCATTACATTGATAAGTAAACATTTAAAATTCAAATGTCTCAAATAGATTAAAGATAAATTAGGAAGAGTCATTATTGTTTTAGCAGAAATTCAGGGGCAAAGGTTGATTTTGGCTAATATTTACACACCTAACGCTGATGATCAGGGCTTTTATATAAATCTTGAAAGGATGTTACAAGCCGCTGGCACACATCATGATATAATATTGAGAAGAGACTTTAATCTTTTGATCATAATGAAGCAAAAGTGTACAAGCCCTCTTGAGCAACATTGACGCTTCACAGGATGTGTAAATAAATAGGTCTTACAGATATCTGGAGAGTTTTAAACCAATCTCTTTAGGCCAAATATTTAATGCTCCAAAAAGCACATAAAGGCATAAAAAAATTAGCGCTCCATCGTTCTAACATGCTTCAAGGCCACCACCATCGTTCCCATGCCAAAGAAGTCTTCAGTGTCCTGCCTCAATGACTACTATCCCGTAGCACTCACACCCATCATCATGAAGTACTTCGAGAGGCTCTTCATAAGGCACATTAAGACCCAGCTGCCCCCCTCACTAGACCCACTGCAGTTCGCTTATCGTCCAAACCGTTCAACAGATGATGCCATCGCCACCACCCTCCATCTGGCCCTCACCCACCTAGATAAAAAGGACTCATACGTTCGAATGCTGTTCATAGACATAGACTAGCTCAGCATTCAACACAATAATTCCTCAGCACCTGATTTGGAAAGCTGAACCTGCTGGGCCTGGACACCTCCTTCTGCAACTGGATCCTGGACTTCCTGACTGGGAGACCTCAGTCAGTCCAGATCAGGAACAGCATCTCCACCACCAAACCACCGAGCACTGGGGGCCCCCCAGGGCTGTGTGCTCAGTCTACTGCTGTTCACTCTGCTGACTCACGACTGTGCAGCAATGCACAGCTCGAACCACATCATTAAGTTCGCCGATGACACGACCGTGGTAGGTCTCATCAGCAATAACGACGAGTCTGCATACAGAGAGGAGGTGCAGCAGCTAACGGATTGGTGTAGAGCCAACAACCTGTCTCTGAATGTGGACAAAACAAAAGAGATGGTTGTTGACTTTAGGAGAGCACAGAGTGACCGCTCTCCGCTGAACATCGACGGCTCCTCTGTGGAGATCGTCAAGAGTACCAAATTCCTTGGTGTTCACCTGGCGGAGAATCTCACCTGGTCCCTCAACACCAGCTTTATTACCACGAAAGACCAGCAGCGTCTCTACTTTGTTCGAAGGCTGAGGAAAGCAAATCTCCCACCCCCATCCTCACTACATTCTATAGAGGGACTATTGAGAGCATCCTGAGCAGCTGCATCACTGCCTGGTTTGGGACTTGCACCGTTTCGGACCGCAAAGCCCTGCAGAGGATAGTGAGGACAGCTGAGAAGATCATCGGGGTCTCTCTTCCCTCCATCAAAGACATTTACAAAAAACACTGCATCCACAAAGCAGCCAGCATTGTGGATGACCCCACACACCCCTGACACAAACTCTTCACCCTCCTGCCGTCTGGCAAGAGGTACAGAAGCAATCGGGCCCTCACGGCCAGACTGTGTAACAGCTTCTTCCCCCAAGCCGTCAGACTCCTCAATACTCAGAGACTGGACTGACACACACAGACACACATGTGTCCTAAGTTGCACTTTAATTATTGTCACTTTATACCTGGCTGCTACCTCAATAACTGCTATGTGCTTAGAACACTCATTTCATAGTGGTCGGCGCTGCCCTGTCTCTCACTGTGCCTATTGTCCTGTTAATTTTTAGTAATTTATTGTACTATCCCGTACTTTTTGCACACGTTTGCACATGCACTTTATATACAATAGGTATGTTATTTAGTCTGTGTAGTCTCATGTGGTTCTGTGTTTGTCCTATGTTGTTTTACGTAGCACCATGGGCCTGGAGGAACGTTGTCTCGTTTCAATGTGTACTGTACTAACTGTATATGGTTGAATGAAAACCATTTGATTTGACTTGACTTGATAATAGCATATAGAGAGACAAAACATCTCGGGTTACTTTGCTGTAACCCTTGTTCCCTGAAAAAGTGGAATGAGATGCTGCGCTGATTCAGCGCTTTGGGAACGTCTTTTAGGAGTGACCAGTTGTGAATATGTGTGCAACATGTCAATAAAATTTACTAGAATTTATAGCCTCTGTTGGTGACATTGTCAGAATCCGCCAGTATAAATAGATGTGCCACAGGTGCATCATCAGGTCTTTTGTCTGAAGAGCAATCCTGGGACATCCTCAGTTCGGCAATGAAGCGCAGCATCTCGTTCCGCTTTTTCAGGGAAAAGGGTAACAGCAAAGTAAACCCAGACGTTCCCTTATCAAAAGCTGCACTTAATGCTGCGCTGATTCAGTGCTTTGGAAATGACAAAACCCACGCCGTCGCACTGTGGGTGTCTGGACCCCTTGCGGTTTTGTTGTGTGTGCTCACAAGAGCACGAGAGGTCTCAGACATGAGCTTGTGATGTTGACTCAAGGACGCAAGACCCCGGAGTGGCATGAACATCCAAACTATAAAATCTTATGAATGTATGCGGAGAGAACCAGCCTGCCACATCACAAACATGCTGTAGAGGGACACCCCCAGCTAAAGCTTTAGAAGGAGCAACCCCTCTGGTAAAATGAGCCCTGATGCCTGCTGGCAAAGCTTGACCACACGCCTCATAGGCCAGGGCAATAGCATCCCTCACCCAGTGTGATATTGTCTGTTTTGTGGTGTCCGTCCCCTTATTAAGGCCCCCATGGCTGATGAATAGTTGCCCTGACTTACGCCACTGGCTAGTGCGGTAGATGTAGGCCTGAAGAGCATGGACTGGACACAGTCTGTGAAATTTCTTCTGATCCGGCATTGTAAATGGCGGAGGACGAAAAGGAACCTTAGGCAGGTAGTCAGGATGAAGGATGCAATATTGCTTTCGGCATTCCTGGGGCAAAGTCTAAGCAGGATGGCAAGAAGGACAGAACCCCAATTCTTTTAAAAGAACTAATAGTCATAAGAAAAAAAAAACACATTTAGAGTCAAGAGCTTGTCAGACACCGACTCTAGAGGTTCAAAGGGGGGTTTCAACCTGACCCTCAAGGACTATAGCTAAGTCCCTTGAAGGGTCCTGGTCCTAACGGGAGGCCTCAGTCTCCTAGCTCCATGACCAAAGCAAGTAGGCAAAGGATGTTTCCCTAGTGGCACTCTGTCGATCAAGGCATGGCAAGCTGAGAGTGGCTTGGCATGTGCCTGCTGGTAATTTTTCCTGCAGAAAGTGCAGAACTGAAGCAATCTGGCAGTTAAACAGATCTGCATTACGTGCAGTACACCACCTTTCAAAGACACCCCATTTATTGGCATAAGTTCTTCTAGTAGAAGGAGCCCTAGCACTCAAAATGGTCTCAATAACTTCAGGTGGAAACCCAGTGTACTTCAGTTGGTACCATTCAGGGGCCAAACATGAAGGTTCCACAACTCAGGCCAGGGATGAAATATTGTCCCCTGCGCTTGAGACAGAAGGTCCCTCCTTACCAGTATCGCCCTTGGCGGACCGTCGATGAGAGATATTATCTCCGAGAACCATACTCTGTTCGGCCAATGCGGCGCCATCATTACGAGGCAAGACCCTTGTTGACAAACTGTTGCTAGAACTCCCGGGAGCAGAGAAACTGGAGTTAGATATAACTTTATTGTCATTGTGCAAAGTACAGGTGCAATGTGATATTCAAGTGTAGACAGGTGGTGCAAAGGCAGGACAAGAAATATATTGCAGTGTTATAAGAGCAGAATAAATATGGCTATGTAATATGAACAGTGTATGAACAACATGTACAGATATGTGCAATGTAGTAGCAGTGACATGAAAAGTAGTAAGAATAATATAGATATATGCAGTGTATTAGCAGAATATATAATAAGAAAAACAGAGTAAATATAGATAAATCTGTATGAACCATTAAGACAGATATGTACAGTATGTACAGCTATGTGCAGTGTGGTAACATTATAAGAGCAGTAAGAATAAGTGTATGTGCAGGATGAATAGTATGAAGAGCAGTAGAATATGGCTATGTATAAGTGTAATTACAGTATGTACATTTTTAAATAAATAAATAGAACAGAATGGGTTGGATAGGGTAGTGCAAATTGTCCGGGGGGGGTTGGTCAATTGTCACCGGGATGCAGAGCTAGAGTTCAATAGGGTGACAGCCGCAGGAAAGAAGCTTCCTCTGAACCTGCTGGTTGGGGTGCGGAGGGACCTGAAACGCCTCCCGGATGGGAGTGGGGTGAAAAGTCTGTGGTTGGGGTGGGAATAGTCTTTGATGATGCCGCGCGCCTTACGCAAGCATGGTTTGCCCTGGATAGCCTCGATGAAGTGCTTTCCGGTCATGGGCAGAGCAGTTGCTATACCAAACTGTGACACACTTGGTGAGGATGCTCTCGATGGTGCAGCGGGAGAAGTTCACCAGGATCTGAGGAGACAGGTGGACCTTCTTGAGTCTCCTCAGAAAGAAGAGACACTGGTGAGCCTTCTTGATCAGGGTAGAGGTGTTGAGGGTCCAAGAGAGGTCCTCAGAGATGTGGACGCCCAGAAACTTGAAGCTGATGACACGCTCCACCTCAGTCCCATTGATGAGAATGGGTGTGTGTGCCAGCTTTAGACTTCCTGAAGTCCATAATGAGCTCTTTGGTATTCTTAGTGTTGAGAGCCAGGTTGTTGTCAGTGCACCACGATGATAGGTGCTGGACCCTCCTCCCTGTAGGCCGTCTCATCGTTGTTGCTGATGCATTAGCATCCAGTGGTATGTAGGCTGCTGTTAGATGTAAACTCTCTGGGCAAGTAGAAAGGTCTACACATAACCATGAGATACTCAAGGTTAGCTGAACAGTGACTCTCGGTGATGGTTGTGTCCGTGCACCACGTTTTGTTAACATAAATGCACAAACCCCCACCTCGGGTCTTACCGCAGTCATCAGCTGTTCTGTCCGCACGGAGGAGGCAGCATCCAGCTAGCTTGATAGCGCTGTTGGGTATTCCGCTGTTAAGCCAAGTTTCTGTGAATATCATGATGTTGCAGTCCATAATCATTCTGTGTGTGTTAAGCCGCAGCCGCAGTTCATCCATTTTGTTCACCAGCAAGGGAACATTGACGAGGAAAAGGCTGGAAGAGCTAGTCGATGTGGAGTTAGCTTTAGCCTCGCTCGAATTCCACCGCGTGACCCCCTGCGGCATTGTTTGCGTGTCCGTCTGAAGAGCCCTTCAGTCGGTGTGGGGATGTTCGGAGGTCCTGTTGGTTTAGCGATCTCTGGAAGTACACTAATAATGGTGTCAGAATTGCAGGAACCGATGTTCAAGAGTTCCTGTTGGGTGTACGATATGTACGCAGTTTTTACCAAAAATACTTGAGATAAACAAGCATATTACCACTAATTTGCAGAACCTGGAGAGACACTGAGATGCGCAATGCGTTCGCGCCGCCATCTTTTGATTTATGTAAATTAAGTGAATGCATACAGGCACATTTTGGGCCATGTATGTGCCATTGCATCCAGACCTAGGGGGGGCTGGATTACTCAGAGAGAAGTATATGGGACATTGTGCTGTCTGTTAGGAGGCGAAGAAGTCTACTTCTGCTTCATAAAATCTTATCTAGATTTGTTTCACTACCTCGGGGTGCAGTTTCCATTCTCCCATCATTATTTTTTGTCTGGACAATAAGTCCGCTCCCAAGTCAAGTAAATTTTTATTTGAATAGCGCCTTTCACAACACACGTTTCAAAGCAGCTTTACAGAATATCAGCATTAACAGACGATAAGACTGTAATGTCTATAATGTCGATGAATCATCATTGTGTAATTTAGATAAAATATGATTTTTACGATTCTCCCACATTCAGGCATCCAGGGGTATATACTGCTCCAAGTGAATCAGTCTGTTTAACTGGCATGACTGTAGATCTCCTTGATGTTTTATGTAAGAGACTGCCACTGTGATTTCCACTCGCACCAGGACATGGCAGCCTCTCAAATGCTGGAGGAAGTATGTGCCAATCGAGCTGATGGGCCTCCCATTCTCTTTGAGCTGGTCGACCATTTAAGACCACTCCCCAGCCCTACAGGTAGGTGTCTGTCGTTAGCAATCTGCGATGGCAAGACGCACCTAGAGTGGGACCCAAAGCGAGGAGCCGGGGTCTGAACCACATAGAAAGGGTGCGTAGCTCACGGCGCGTAACCCTTATCTGCCTTCGGGGATTGGCCCTTGGGTGAAATCCCCTGGCTTTAAGCCACAACTTAAACTCATATGCAGATGGCCCATAGGAATCACCGAGGAAGCAGACGCCATATGAGACCTAAGTAAAAAAAATTTGGCCTAGCCTGACTTTGCTCAAGGTATAATGAATGGTCTCGATTCTAGTGGGAGATAGCTGTGCCTGCATCATGACTGAAATCCATATGATCCCTAAATACGTCATTCTCTGGGTAGGAGAAAATTATTTTATTGGTGAGCTCAACCAGGTGAGCTATAATGCCAGTTCTCGTGACTGTGCTAGAATCAGCCAGTCGCTATATTATTCAAAATGCGGATGCCCCGGAGTCATAATGAAGCCAGTACTACATCCATGCACTTTGTGAATGTGTGAGGTGATAAGGCTAGGCCGAATGGAAGAACCCGATATTGGAAAGCTTCGCCCCAAAAGCGAACCTCAGGAACTTCCTGTGTTGTGGCAAAATGAAAATGTGTCTATGAGATCGACCGTGACTAACCAATCGCGATGTTGTATTTGTGACACGACCATTCTGACAGTTAAAATCTTGAACTTGAGTTACTTGACCAAACAGTTTAAGCCTCGAAGTTCTAAGATCAGACGCAATCCCTCATCCTTCTTGGGAACCAGGAAGTATCTGCTGTAGTAACCTGACTCTCTCCCTAGAAGGGGAACATGTTCTATGGCCCCTCTGACCAGAGGATATTGCATTTCTTGTGACAGTAAATGTGTTTGTTCCGGTTTCACAGTAGTGGGAACCACACCATTGGAATGCGAAGGACCGAATAGAATTCTTTAGCCTTTTCTACTGTCTTTAGGACCAAAGTAGAAAAACTCGGCGGCAGCTTCCAAGCCGCCAGGTTTTCTGAAATGGGTAGTAATTTGATACTTCACGTTGAGAGGATGTCGGATGTTCCGCGTCCTGGGTGACAACAAGAAGCAACGGAACACCCAACATTTTGCTGGAAACCTCTAGCTCCCGAAACACCGGAGGTGGCGGGAATAGAGAGGTTCCGTGGGGGTGTCGGGAAGGTGCCAGCAGATGTTTTGTGCGCCGTCCCGAGGGGGGGGGGGGCTATCCCCACAAGGCTGGGCGCAAGACCATCAGGACTTTCTCTTTTTAGAAATAACAGTCCTGAGGTCTTGCTTTGGAGGCTGCTGAGGGCGGAGAGCCAATCCCCACTCTTTGCGAGGGGGAGCGTGACTTGCCACACTCTGCTTTTGGACCTCCCTTCCAAAAGGACCGGGCAGAAGCTGAGTGGCTGACAGCTCCTCCCTCTGAGTGTGGCGAGGAAGGAATTGCACAAAGGCTTCCTCGTTTCTTTTTACCTCCCGAAACCTGGCAATGACTGTATTCATAGAGTCACCGAATAGGCCAGAAGGTGAAATTGGGGCATTAAGGAGGAACACTCTGTCCTTATCTTTAATACCCGAAAGATTTAGCCACAGATGCCTCTCTGTGCTAACCAAAGCAGCCATTGAAAGGCCGATAGCACGAGCCGTCTGCACGGAGAGATAAATCTGTGGCTCTGCGAAGCTCTGAAAATGCTTCCCTGTCGATAGTACTCCCCGCACTCAGGTCCTTCAATAGATCAGCCTGGTATGCTTGTAACACCGCCATGGTGTGTAGAGTGGCACCAGCTTGACCTGCAGCTTGATAAACCTTCCCCACAAGCATTGAGGTTGTCGGCTTTGTGGGGAGAGTTGGTCCTTTTAATGATGATGCCGTACCAGGTGAGAAATAGCCCGCGAACGTCTCTTCTACCCACGGCATCATCGTATACCCCACGAGCCTTAGCAACCATGATAGTCGAATATGCCGACGTTGAAGGCACCAAGACACTGGAAGTACAAGGTGTCTTCCATGAATGAGTCCACTCGTCATGGAGATCATCAAAGAAGGGGAGAGACTGACTTTGAGTTCCCTCTCCCCGGCCACCAGACAGAAATCTATCCTCTAATTTTGATTGTTTGGGGGTCTCTTTTTCATGCGGCCAGTCTAAATGTATTCTGGCCACCGCATGAGTAACTACCTCAAGCAATTCCTCAACTGATTTCTTATTACGTGAGGAATGCGTAGAGATAGTGTGTTGTGAGGCAACTCAGAATCTACGGTCCCAAGAGACTCATCGTCCCTCTCATGAACTGAAGAGGCGCCGAGGCTCGCTTTGAGATCATGCGAGGTACTGGTTGGATCTGGAGAGAGAGAGCGAATGATAGGGACGAACCAGTCTCTCTCTCCTCAGCCAGATCCATATTTGAGCCCCTTGACGAAATGGTGGGGGCAGGCTCTTTGAAATAAGCAAGATGAGTGTGCAGCATCTTCACTGAGCAGCTCACAAGCCTCACACCGCCTCACTCCAACGCAACAGCAGCATGCTCTTCCCCCAAACAAACAAAACAAAACTGGTGTTTGTCTGATTCAGCCATATGGTGTAAACCGGGAAACACATACTGTTTGCTTTGTTTATCACTCATTTTCTCTTTGTCTTTCACACTTGTGTGATAGAAGAAAGAAGAAAAAGAAGAAAAATATTTCTGCACACTGCTTGACAAATCTAACTCATAACAGAAGAAAATACAGAGTTTGAGAGGCTTGAGAAGCACAACACATCACAGAGTGATCTGAAGACTAAAGACCTGACAATGCACCTGTGGCACATCTATTTATAGCCCTGCTACTAGCGCATTCTGATGATGTCACCAACAGAGGCTATAAATTCTAGTCAATTTTATTGACGTGTTGCACACATATTCACAGCTGGTCACTCCTAAAAGACCAATCCCAATCCCAAAGCGCTGAATCGGCGCAGCATCAAGTGCAGCTTTTTATAAGGGAACATACAGATACATTTTAAAATGTACTCTTTATTTGATCAAATGTGTTTACTCTTTATATTAACACACAGTATATATTAAAAATGACAAACAGAATGAAGATTAATTGTATTAATATATTATTTAATAACAATAACAAATAAGGCCCAAGTATTTTAAAATTTCATATGTGACGTTTCTGCACCAGCCCAGAGCTCCGACACTCTCGTCCGAATTCACTCATTTCGTTCACTTACTGCTGAGATACTGTATAGTATATATAGGGTGAGTAAATATTATATAAAAGTAATCCATAAGATGCCAGTGGTTAAATCCATGTCTTCAGAAGTGATATGATTGGTGTGGGTGGGAAACAGATCAATATTTTTCATTTTTTACTAGACAGCAGGGGCGATATGCAAAGTAGAATGTGAATCACAAAAAAATCAAGAAGAATGTGAAAGTGATCTATTTCTCTATTTCTCTGTTTCTCTGTTTCTCGTCCACACCTATCACATCTCTTCTGAAGATACTGATTTAACCACTAGAGTTTTATGTATTATTTTTATGCTGACTTGTCAGAATCAGAATCAGCTTTATTGCCAAGTATGCTTACACATACAAAGAATTTGTATACATATACGTACATACACACAGACACACACCTTCATACATACACACACATATGTAGTGGAAAACTAAAACAAATCTGTTATATAAAATACAAAAATACAGTATGTTATGTACAGTGCAAAAATGTTTTTGTTTTTTTTGTTGTATGTAATGGCAAAAGAGGATATGTTAGATAATATAAATAGACTAAACTGTGTATTGCACATAATTATTGCTCAGTGGGGTGGCTTTAACTGTTTATGAGGAAAAAACTGTTCCTATGCCTGACGGTTCTGGTGCTCAGAGCTTTGAAGCGTTGATCAGAAGCCAACAGTTCAAAAAGGTAATGGGCTGGGTGAGTGGGATCCGGAGTGATCGGAAAGTACTGCAGAGGGTGGTGAAAACTGCCCAATGCATCACCGGTTCCTCACGCCCTTCATCGAGGCCATCCAGGGCAAACCATGCTTGCGCAAGGCGCAGAAGGCAACCAATAATCTGCTCAGCAGTCCGAAATGTCCTCTGCAGTTGTCTGATTTCATAGCTGCACCAAACCAGACAGTTATTGAAGTGCAAAGGACAGACTCAATGACTGCTGAGTAGAACTGTATCAACAGTGCCTGTGGCAGGTTGAACTTCCTCAGCTGGCAAAGGAAGTACAACCTCTAATTGGCCTTTTTCACAATGTGTGTCAATGTGTCAAAGAGTCAATGTGTGTCTCCCACTTCAGGTCCTGTGAGATGGTAGTGCCCAGGAACCTGAATGATTCCACTGCTGCCACAGTGCTGTTTAGAATGGTGAGGGGGTCAGTGTTGGGGTGTTCCTCCTAAAGTCCACAATCATCTTCACTGTTTTATGCGTTCTCAGCTCCCTTCTGTATGCAGACTCATCGTCATCTCAGATGAGGCCGATGACAGTGATGTCGACTGCAAACTTAAGGAGATTGACAGAGGGGTCCCTGGTGGTGCAGTCATTGGTGTAGAGCAGGGGTGCCCAATACGTCGATCGCGATCTACCAGTCGATCGCAAAGGCAATGCTGGTAGATCGCACAAAATGTAAATGTACTTTCGTAAAATTTTAATACAAATAAATATAATGTCTTTCCTTCTTTTAGTTTCTGTCTGACTTGCATTTGACGAGTAAATATTGACCAGGCGAGGTTTTTTTTATTCAGTTGCCATGACAACTAGGTTTGCGCATATGCGCCTTCCAAGGACATCTGAGAACAGAGCGCAAAATTGCGATGCTGCTGCCCGGATTAGGCAAAACTGAATGGAATCAGACAGTTTTGCCTAATCCAGGCAGTCGCATCGCAATTTTGCGAAGTACTTAATTTGTGTTCAGCAGAAGAAAGAAAGTCAGTCTCATCTGACTTTCAGTGGTGTGGTGTAGTGGTCTAAGCACATAACTGGTAATCTGGTCATTTGAAGGACACTGGTTCGAACCCCACATCCACCACCATTGTGTCCTTGAGCAAGGCACTTAACTCCAGGTTGCTCCGGGGGGATTGTCCCTGTAATAAGTGCACTGTAAGTCGCTTTGGATAAAAGCGTCTGCCAAATGCATAAATGTAAATGTAATCTGGCATGGCATGAGGGTGAGTAAATGATGAGAGAATTTTAATTTGTGTGTAAACTATCTCTTTAAAGTTATAGCTCAGCCATAATTTAATATTCTGTCATCATTTCTCTACCCTCATGTCGTTCCAAGCCAGTGTGATGCTTTGTATTATGTGGAACACAAAATATGTAAGACAGAATGTTAGGGACTGACAGTCTCATTCACCATTCACTTTCAATATATATATATATATATATATATATATATATATATATATATATATATATATATAAAAACATTCACTGAAAGTAAATAGTGACTCAGGCAAACATTCTGTCTAGTATCTACTTATTGTGTTGTATGGAAGAAAGAAAGTCATGGGTTTGGAACAACATGATGGTGAATGATGACAGAATTTCCATTAATAATAATAATAATAATAATTCTGTAGTACATGTTCAGTGTGTATTATGTATTGGAATATAGGGGAGTAAACGTATATTATGTCATTTGTGAAAGTAATGAGTTACTCACTACTTGAGTACTCTTTTAATTGGATACTTTCTTACTCCTACTCAAGTAATAATTTATGTTATTAATTTTACTTCTACTTGAGTAATTATGTTTTTGAAGTAATTGTACTTATACTTGAGTACAGTTTTTGGCTACTCTACCCACCTCTGTTCACCATATAGGAAATAGTGTAATGAGTGAACAATTGCGGAACACTCTCATTGTGACGATCGTCTCGTGCACATCACACGCGCGCCCCGTGCACCTCGCTGTCCACACGCAGAAATGCTGTCTGTTCACGCTCCAGTTGTTGATCAGTCGAATGGCAGTAATTTACACTTAATTTGGATGTTTACACGGATTTATACAGTTAATCCGCCTGAAGTAGCTGCGATAGTTTCCAGTACCCCTGCGCGGGTGCGAAGTAAATGCGTAAATACTGCTTATGACATGCGGGACAAAGCACACTGATATATTGCCGCTCTGATTTAAGAATGTACACTTAAAAACTGATGTCATAAGAGCCCAGTTTTAGAATCACCCCAAAAATGTCATTACACTGCAAAGCCCACGTTAGAATTAGAGCCAAAATTTACCTCAGCGTGCTGCCTTAAATTGGAGCTGTGATTTTAATCTTGAAATATCAGCTTGTCTTGATGTTTAAAGAAGGCATTGCATGACGAATCTATAATTTTTTTTCACTGTGTGGAGCAAAGAATGTGTTTAATTTTGAAGAGTTTGATGTTTCAACACTGATGACTTGAGTGACAGTCTCATCACTCAAGTGGGAACGTCTCATCGCGCGCAGCTGTGAACTTATGCTCTCGTAAAAGTCCCATTCAATAATCTCTCAATAAATTACACATTAATTAAAATTACACCCAGTAATGTAACATCAGTAACACCACACATTGTAAAAGTAAAAAAAAAATTCTTTAGAAATTTACTTGAGTTAAAGTAAAAAGTCCCCACTTTTAAACCTACTCTAAAAGTAAAATTTTCCCCAAAATATTACTCAAGTAAATGTAACGGAGTAAATGTACTTTTTCAGATTTGTGTTTTCCAGTGGCCCAAACAGGGCATTAAATATTTTGGCATTTTATTCCCAGCAAATTTGAGCGATTTAGTTATATTGAGGAGAGAACACACTGTAAATGTGCCGTATATCCAACAGCTTGTACACTATTAGAGGTGAGTGGAATGCCAGTGGGAAGCTCTACACCGAACAGCTCCAAAGAACAAATCTGAATGAGTGGATGCAAGCCTCATTTTATACCCATATGTCTGTTGGTGATACAGGGTTTGAGTGTTTGGCGGCAGGCGGTGGTGATCATCACACCGCGGCGCCATGCTCATCTCGGGACTCGAGTCTGAAGCCAGTGCTGAAGTGGTCTCATATGCATGAACCCCAGCGGCGCGACCGCCGCGGAGGATGCCATATACCCCAGGAGCCTTTGGAAAAGTTTTAAAGGGACCATAGTGCCTGGCTTGAAGGAAGTGAGGCATTTCAGCACCGACTGTGCACGCTCGTTGGTGAGACGTGCTGACATTGAGACTGAATCTAACTCCATGCCGAGAAAAGAGATTCTCTGAACCAGGGCGAGCTTGCTCTTTTCCCAGTTGACCTGAAGTCCCAAACGGCTAAGGTGCCTGAGCACCTGGTCTCTGTGCACGCATAGTAACTCTCACGAGTGGGCCAGGATGAGCCAGTCGTCGAGGTAGTTGAGTATGCAGATGCCAGCTTCTCAGAGCGGGGCAAGGGCTGCCTCTGCGACTTTCGTGAAGACGCGAGGGGACAGAGACAGGCCGAAGGGGAGGACTTTGTACTGATATGCCTGGCCGTCGAACGCAAACTGTAGGAAGGGTCGATGTCACGGCAGAATCGAGACGTGAAAGTATGCGTCCTTCAGGTCTACCGCTGCGAACCAATCTAGATGTCTGACGCAAGTCAGAATCTGTTTCTGCGTGAGCATTTTGAACGGGAGTTTCAACAGAGCCCGGTTGAAAACTTGCAGGTCCAAGATCGGTCGTAAGCCGCCGCCTTTCATGGGTACAATGAAGTAAGGGCTGTAGAAATCCTTCTTCATTTCGGTTGGAGGGACAGGCTCTATCGCATCTTTGAGTAAAAGAGAGGTGATTTCCGTGCACAGGGAATTGGCATGTTCGCCGTGTACTGTGGAAAAACGGACGCCCGCGAAGGGGGGCAGGGGCCTGGCAAAATGAATTGTGTAACCGAGTCGAATGGTCCGGTGCAGCCAGCGTGATGAGTTGGGCATTGAAAGCCACGCCTCTAAACTCCTTGCTAGGGGCACCAAGGGGACAAGTATTTTGGACGTACCAATTGTCTATCTGTAAACAATTGTTGAAAAATTACTTGTGTCATGCACAAAGTAGATGTCCTAAATGCCTTGCCACAACTATAGTTTGCTAATATTAAATCTGTGGCGTGGTTAAAAAATTTGTTTTAATGACGTTTACCTAAGTGTATGTAAACACCTGACTTCAACTTTAGATATTCTGTGAAGAACCTTTGGGTAAATATATCTTCAGGAAAGCAACAGGATTGACAATTGTAGTTTAATTTGACATCACAAGCCTTATGCTTGAGATAGTAAAAACTTAAAATGCGCTTCAAAGAGAATTTAATGCTGAGATTTCCACAAATATATATATATATATATATATATTTTTTATATAATTTTATTGCTGTAAAAGAGAAGACGTGATGGTAAAAGGATTCACGCCAGGATATACAACATTTTGTATAATGACATACCTATAAATGACTATATTTATTACGAAATACTACATAATTTGAAAGTTTAAACAGGTGGAAATCTGAACTCTTTTCAAAGGATGAGCATGACTGGACAGGCCAAGTTTCTGAACATCATCATTGAATAGACATCATCAGAGATGGGAAGTAATGAAGTACATATACTTTGTTACTGTACTTAAGTAGATTTTTCTGGTATCAGTAGTTTACGTCACTATTTATTTTTCTGACAACTTTTTACTTTCAGATGTTCGAAATTGTCAGCATCAAAAAATATTCCTGGCGAATGCGCTGCAAATTGTGTCAACCTAAAAAGCACGAAGTGCTGGCTTTCAAGAATTTGCAGTCAAATTTGAGAAAGCACAGGTAAATTACATGTTTTATTGTTATCTCTTTCTTGTCATGAGCCAATTAAATATTTTCAGTAATAATATTATTTACTATGTTTGCTAGGTCTGTAATGTTATCATTAATTCATATGGGTGCACATTAAATTTTGTGCACTACGTGTTTGCTAATGTTAGCATTAGCTTTGTGAACTGTTTTATTTAAAAGTAGACATTTCAAGCTTTCTTTAGACATATGTTTCATGTTTGTGTGATAAGTATTCGTTGAGTTTCAGTTAATTGTTTAGACGTGTTTCTGAAAGATTCTTGCAGAGACAGCTGAAAGCGCACCCTGTTTATTTTCTTTATTTTACGAAAGTTTTGTTGTTATTTTGAGTGTACACAAATAAAAGTAGACCTTTTATAGTTTTTAATGATGTCTTACACTTATCTGTATGGCCAAAAGTGATGGAGTACTTTTAAGTTGTTTCTGCTGTCATGAGGAAAAAATCCAGCAGAACGCACCAGCGCATTCATCTCCCCAGATCTTATCTAGCTAGATACAGTTCTAAGATTAGCTAGCTCTCGTTTTTATTGGAAAATAAATTAACCTAATTTACCATCAGAAGACCATAATCTATATCACCCCTCGTGCATAATGTTTATATTTAAGGAATTGTAATTCTGTTAATTACTTTTCTATGTTTTGTGTGTCTGTCTGTTTCTTGCATGTACGTTTTGTCATTTCTAGTAAAAGCAGCCCCCCATAGCTAGAAGATTGGTTCTCGGGTTAGTGCGCCTTTCACAGCCACACACCCCTCTCTGGTTCCTTTCTTCCCGGAGGTGCATGACGAGTTGAGGAAGCCATAGAGAGCACCTTTTACTGCCCGAATCCAGCTTCCTCACTCCTCCGCTCTCACTACCCTCGACAATGGAGCAGCTCCAAGCTGTCTCTGCCCAGCATGCCTTGGCCCCCCTGCAATCCACCAGGCCAAGGCACTTGAAGATCTGCACTTGGGTAGTCCTGTTCCTAATGTGCTGCAGGAACTGCGCTCAATGACCTATCACGCCCCTCAGGGCCACGAAGGTCACAGTGTCAGCACTCGGATGGGCGGTGGTCCAGGAGCGTCATCTATGGCTGGACCTGGTCGAGATATGGGAGGTAGACAAAGCACTCTTCCTCACAAGCCCCCGTCTCCCAGCTTGGTATATTCGGCGGCACCGTTGACGACTTCGCTCAGCAGTTCTCAGCGGTGACGAACAGATGGAGGTCACATTATGCCCCGCGGCCGTACCAGTGTGGGCCTTGCTCTGTCTGCTCGCCGAGGGTGTCCCCCTGCAGCTTCCAAACGTCAGGCAGCTCCACTTCAACCTGGACCCAGCTTTCAGCCCCAGCGTCGAGTGCCCTTCAGGAAGTGCATGCCCCCTGTCTACCAAACATCCACGAGGACCCGGTAGGCTCCCAAGCGTTCCGGAGACGGACGACCCAGGGAACAAGACGTTTGCTCTGGAGCTGGTAAGATGTCCACTCCGTTGCCCGGTGGAGGGCTGGGAAGAGAACTTTCAGTTAAAAGTATTTTCTGTGTTGCACCCCCTTCGGGCTGTGGTTCTCACATTTTCAATAATAGAGCAATTTCCTCTCTCCCTGGGTCGCCTGGCACGCAAATGCCATCCTCACGGCAACCCGGCACCACACTTCAGCAGTCCCGGTACCCCGGACGCAGTTCTGATGAGTCCAGAGGACGCCTACATGGGACCTCATCCTCAGTCACTACCCGCCCCCTGCCACGTGTGTGGAGCAAGGTAAGTGCTTGAGTCTTCTCTCAGCACCAGAGCCTTGGGACGCGCTTTTGCCTCCCGACGCCACACTACCAGCTCTGCCCCGCTGCAAAGCTTCGCCAGGTACTTCGAAAATGATCTAAGTGCCCCTCGCATGGAGCTTGGATGCGTGGCTTTCACTTCCCAACCCGTCGCGCTAGTTAGCCAGGACCATCTGACTCGGCTACGCGGGTACAAGTGTCCCCCTCCACCTTGAAGGTGTATGTAGCCGCTATCGCGGCCCACCACGACGCAGTGGATGGCAAGTGCTTGGGTAAGCGCGACTTCATTATCAGGTTCCTTAGAGGTGCCGGAAGTTGAATCCTCCCCGGCCAAGGCTGTTCCCCTCCTCGGTTCTTTCAGTGGTCCTCTCGGGCCTTCAGAGCCCCCCCCCCTTTGAGCCGCTTGACTCAGTTGAGCTAGGGGCCCTCTCCTTGAAGACGGCCCTCCTGATCGCGCTCGCCTCCAGCAAGAGGGTTGGGGACCTGCAAGCATTCTCTGTCAGCGACACCTGCCTGGAGTTTGGTCCTGCAGACACTCATGTCACCCTAAGACTGCGACCGGGCTACGTGCCCAAGGTTCCTACTACTCCCTTCAGAGACCAGGTAATGAATCTGCAAGCGCTGCCCCGGGAGGAGGCAGACCCAGCCCTTTCGTTGCTGTGTCTGGTACATGCTTTGCGTATCTATTTGGACCGCACGCAGAGCTTTAGATGTTCTGCTTTGGTGACAACAGAAAGGGAACGCTGTCTCCAAACAGAGGCTTTCTCACTGGGTGGTTGACGCCATAGCATTGGCCTATCACACCCAGGCCGTGCCTGCCCCCTTGCGGGTTTGAGCACACTGGACGAGAAGTGTGGCATCCTCATGGGCACTGGCCAAAGGCACCTCCTTAGCAGACATATGCAGAGCAGCGGGTTGGGCAACACCCAATACCTTTACGAGATTTTACAATCTCAGGTTTGAGTCGGTTTCATCCCGTGTTCTCTCAGGTCCGAGCCGGTAGGACTGGGTAACGCGGTAACAACTGACCGGGTGTACCACTTGCACCTAGTGCCCTTTCACTCCACTGAGGTATCGTGCACTCTTAGCCCAGGAGATCCCACTGACTCGGTTCCCTGGATGACTCCTCCATAGCACTCTGGTCCACAAATTCAGTGGAGGAATTCCCCGACCAGACCCACTACGAGTACTCAAACTACTCTGTACTGGAATAGGTGCTCCACAGGTTGGGCCCCCATGTGGACTTGTCCCCGTGTGTATTTTCCGCGGTACGGTCCCCTTGTGAGCGGACCGCATCTCCCTTGGGCAGTCCTCGCTGTCCCCGGTCGCCTTGTTGTAGCGACTCCTCCCTCCCAATAAGGCAGGATCTACCACTGCAACATTTTCCACATGCGACCTGAAATAAAATGTGACGTATTTCACCACACTTTACCTCCCCCAGCCTGGGCAGCTGTGGTCTCCGCAGGGTCTTTCCCCCATGAAAGAATAGGAATTGGGAAAGAACGCCTTCCCCGATGTGTGTGATAGCGTTAAGATGGCCCCAGCTGCTTTAGGTCTGTGCAAGAAAATTAGAGAGAGAAAAGGCACGGATGGCATGGCTTGTCCCATGCTTGGCACGTCGCCTTGTTCCCCCATATCGGGGTGTAGGGAACCAGAAGGTTATGACGATTTTATGGGGCGTTGGGGAAGGGTACGTGCAGTTTGACATGGCCTGTCGCTTTGGCATGTAACTGCCTGCCCGCACCTGCGTTAGCAGCGCACATAAACGGTTCAGCGATTGGCATGATTAAACTTGGACCCCTAGTGTCGCTTCTTCGACACGTCGAAGTGAGCGACAGATGGGGAACGTCTAGGTTACTATTGTAAACAACGTTGTGTCGAAGAAGTGATTGGACTAGGGGTCCAATTTTAATTGGCGTCGCTGGGCCAAGACACTGTTATGGCCAAACGTCATTTTCGGCTCCTCAAGCAAAATCCTGAATGGACAGATGCATTTCCCTCCCTTTGTACCCATATGTCTGGGGGCGGGACAAGAAAATCATTGATGTGTAAATATTCTTTCTAAAGAAAAGTAATCTCTCAATACAAAGACACACAGGGACAAACACTTAAATGACACAAATGGTGTGTCCACCCTGAACAAAAGTCACATTGCTGTCACAGTTTTTTTCTTTCATTCTTAATTGACCTCTTTTATTGCTGCATACTTGTTAAAATGCAAAACATCTCCATACTTTTGTACAGTATATACTGCTATAAAATCAAGGTTGTAGTGTGACATGTATGGTTTCTCACATTCTTAGAAAAATACTATTTAAAAAAGATACTGTAATACTCTAAATACTGACAAGTACACAGAAAAATGTATGAGTCTCTCTATCCATTCTCTACCACATGAAAAGTTGAATGGTCTCATTTTCCAATGATAACATGCATGTATCCTCTGACGTGGCCAAGCTTGTCGCTGTCAAAATCCACCACAATTTTGGCAGGCCGCACTGGTTGGGAGTGAAGTAGATTTTGATTTTGGCGTCTTGTCCGGGTTCAATGCTCGATTCCAGTCTGGAGGGATGAAATATTTTAGACTCATTAGAAACCATACAGCTTCAATCCTTTTCACATTCCTTGCCTGACTGTTGTTTATTCTAATGTAAACTGTTGGACCATAGTGAAGAACAATTAGTGTCGCAATTAGTCAGAATTCCTCGCTCTTTTTAAATATCGAGTGGGGTATAAAATGAGACCACACTGAAAATCTAAGATTAAATCTGATATCATTGACCAAATATTGTTTTACATGTTAAATGAGCAAATATGTACGATTCTGCACTTCATATAGGTCAGTAATCAAATAACATGATTACACGCATTATCAGTGGATAAGGGATATTACAGCGAATTGTGATTAATAGAATTCTGTGGTGAAAATGGGATTGATGAAAATTAAATTTTTAATGTTATCGAAATGTAAAAGTTGAAAAAAATACAAAGAAATTACAAAAAAAAAGGAAATATGTAAGATACTATGCTATTTCCAGGTCACTCGTCAAGCAGCACTGGATGTCGACATGTTCTGAATTTGTATACACCCAAATTCGAACCCGATGTGTAGATAACAGAATTTGTAATAATAAAAAAACTAATGGTTATAGATTTTTGGATCTCACTGTAAAATCTATTTTGTATACTTTTATATAAAATATTCTGTTTATAATGAACTCCCCACATTGACAGTAAATATGTAATATATACTCCTAAAACTTGTGTGTAGTGTGTGTGTGGCCATTGTCTCTAACACTTTTTTTGTTGTTCTCGGGTTGTTCATGTCCATTGACTTGTTTATGAAGATCTATATTTTTAGAATTAAATGCATTTGAGGGTATAAGGAAACATACATTTTAGGTCATGTACGTGGCAAGTTTCCCCATTTTTTAAAACACCTTTTTGCATTCATTAGTTCATTTTAAATTGTCTTGCTGTATGACAGACACATTTTTAAAATTACAAATCTTTAATGTAGTCTCTCAATTAATATGAGCTTATAAAAACTGGATGTATTATAATTACACAGCAAACACAGATCATTCTCGTGATGTTAGTGACTGGTTGACGTTTGGTTATTTTTTTGGGAACTAATTACTTACATTCTAGAAATGTTCTTATGAGGTGCTATTTTTCATAACTAAAAACGTCTAGGTTACTGTTGTAACACTAGTGACACTTGGGGTCTCTCTTGAGAGCCTTGGTTGCCTCTGAACTTGAGAAAAGGCCAATTAAAAATTGGCGAACAGAATTAGCATGTACCTCCCCTGGACATACGGGTATAAGGGAGCCATTACAGCGGTTGGTACAGTGTTGTGGCAAGAGGGACACAAAGTCTTGTTCCCTCCATCAGGGAACGGGGGTTACAACAGTAACCTAAATATTCCCCTTCTGTCACTCACTCGACATCGTGTCAATGTAGTGACACTAGGGGTCCCTATCCAATAATGCCACAACACTGAACCGTGTTACGTGAACTGCTGATGCAGGTGCAAGCAAGCTTTCGCATGCCAAAGGAGCAGACCACATCAGGCTGCACGTAACTTTCCCCAACGACCCATAAGACGTCAAATACATTTTAGGTTCCCGGCATCCCTGAGGGGGGAACAAATGACGTGACAAGCATGGGAGCAGGCAGCACCAGCCGCGGCCTTTTCTGTCTCTATGTTTTCTCTCTATAGATTGTTAGATGTGGCTGGGGCCATCTAACGCTATCACACGCATCAGGGAAGGTGTTCTTTTCCAATCCTATTCTTTTAGGGGAAAAGACCCTTTGGAGACCCTTTTCAAGCCAAACATGGAAGGTGCGCGGTGGTAGGTCTTGCCTATTGAGGGAGAAGCTCTACAAACACAGTGAACGGGGTCAGAGGGGACTGCCCAAGGGAGACGCCGGTCTGCCGATAGGGGGACCGTACCACGGAAAATATGACACAGGGGGTTACCGTGATAACCAACACCTGTGGAGTTCCTATTCCAGTTCAGAGTAATTAGTACCCATAGTGGGTCTGATCGGGAATTCCTCCACCGAATTCGTGAGCCAGAGGGCTAGAGAGGAAGGACATCCAGGGAGCGTGAGTTTTGTGGGCTCGTCTGAGAGAAAGAGCGCACATGTTCACCTCAGTGGAGGGGAAAAGCGTTATGCGCAAGTGGTACACCCGTTTACCTGTTCCATATTACCGAGTTCTACATGCTCGGACCTGACATAACATGGGACGAGACCAACTCAACCCGGAGATTATAGAATCTCACAAAGGTATTGGGTGTTGCCCAGCCCGCTGCTCTGCAGATGTCTGCTAGGATGTCCACGAGGATGCCACACTCCTCATAGACTGTGCTCGAACCAGCAATAATTAAATTATTAATGGTGTCAATGACCAAGTGGGCATTTCTGCTGTCTGCCAAAGCAAACAAAGAGCTGCTCGGAACGTCTAAAGCTCTGTGTGCGGTCCAAATAGGTGCGCAAATCAAGCACCGGACACAGCAACAATAAGGCTGGGTCTGCCTCCTTCCGGGGCAGCACTTGCAGGTTCACTACCTTGTCCTGAAGGGGGTCGTAGGAAACTTTGGCACATAGCCCGGTCAGGGTCTTAGGATGACATGAGCATCTGGCGTATCAAACTCCAGGCAAGTGTCACTGACAGAGAACGCTTGCAGGTCCCCAACCCTCTTGATGGAAGTGAGCGCAATCAGGAGGGCTGTCTTCAGGGAGAGGGATTTTAGCTCAACTGACTCTAGCGGCTCGAAGGGGGCTCTCTGAAGGCCGAAAAGGACCACTGAGAGATCCCATGAGGGGAACAGGCATGGCCTGGGAGGATTCAACCTCTGGGTGCCTCTAAGGAACCGTATGATCAGGTCAGGCTTCCTTAAGGACTTACCATCCAATGCGTCATGGTAGGCCGATATAGCGGCTACATAAACCTTGAAGGTGGAGGGGCTCTCCTGCAGAAATGAGAGCACCGACCTATCTGCACACCTCTGTGGGTCTTCAGATTGGGAAGAACACCAATTTGCGAACAGACGCCACTTTAGTCTATGACAGCTGGTGGTAGGCCACTTAGATCTTCCGCATCCCATCCATCGATGTTCCAGATGTCTGGGCGCGGATGCCAGTGGTTGCCCCGTCCCTGAGGAAGAAGGTCCTTCCTCAGGGGAATCTGTTAGAGAGGTGCTGTCGAGAGGAGCGTGAGATCTGAGCACCAAGTCTGAGTGGGCCAACAAGGGGCTTCAAGAGTGACTTGTTCCTCGCCCTCCCTGGCCTTGCACAGGGCTTGTGCAACAAGGCTGACTGGGGAAAAAGCATAATCGCGCAGCCCCCGGGGTCAGCTGTCCCGAGGGCGGCTCCCGTCAGTAAGTATCAGAGCGGGCAGTGGGAGGATTCCCGAGAGGCGAACAGGTCTACTGTGCTTCGCTCCATCGATTCTGAATCAGCTGGACCACCTGGGGGTGGAGTCTCCACTCTCCACTGAGTGTGGCCTGTCGTGACAGCACATCTACAGTCGAAGGCATGGAGGTGAAGGGACCGCATCTATGGTTGTGTGACTGTAGGTGTTTGGCACCAGACTGCCGTGAGAACAGCATGTGTGGACACCGGTTAGGTGAATCAAGGAGTGAGGAAGCTGCTCAAAGGTGGGAAGTCATCTTTAGGTATCACATGTAGCCCTGGACTGCCCCGCCATCTAGGGTAGTGAGAGCGACGAGCAAGGAGATCGGCTTCGGGGAGTAAAAGGTGCGCTTCACGACATCGTCAGCTCGTCATGCACTTCCGGAAAGAAAGGAACCGGGGGTGGCTGTGAGTGGTGCCCTGACCTGAGGAACCAGTCGTCTAGCCGTGAGGGCTGAGGGGGACGGGGAATTCCGGTCCAGCCCAACGCTCACAGCGGCCCGGGCAAGCATGCCGGACATCTGCACGGCAGCCTTAGACTGGCTCTGAAAGCTCTGTTCTGGGAACCTAGCAAGTTCTGGGAGCAAAAAATTGTTAACTGGATGCACAAGATGCAGATGAATAAATTAAATTAATCGCAATTAATCACATATGTCAATATTGGCAGAAAATGGCCCCCCAAGTAAAGAAAATGTAATATATTATAATCAAAATAAACATAATATACAATATGTATTAAATTCATAATAAATAAATGTTTAATAAAAACTGAGCCGTTTTTTGTTTATTTAACTCCAATGAAGAGAAACAGAGATATATCCGGTAAACTGTACACTTCAGTTGTAAGAAATGTATCTAATGTTACTAAAGTATTCTTTTAATCAAATTAATTACATAAGATGCTGATTAATTAATAATATTAAACACAATTAATCACATATATCAATATTGGTGGAAAAAGGCTCCCAAGTAAAGAAAATTCTCATTGCTGTATAATAATCAAAATAAATATGATATTTATTATGAATACAATTGACATGAATCCTGCCTTTGTTGTTCTCACCACCAGAGGGCTTCATCACCTGGGGATTGACTTTATCTCTCTGGACTCCATTTCCCATAATCCCTGTACCTGGCAATGATTACCGTAATTTCCGGACTATTGAGCGCACCTGAATATAAGCCGCACCCACTGAATTTTAAAAAAATTATTATTTTGAACATATATAAGCCGCACCTGTCTATAAGCCGCAGGTGCCTACCGGTACATTGAAACAAATTAACTTTACACAGGCTTTAACGAAACACGGCTTGTAACAAAAATAAATAGACTTTAACGAAACACGGTGTGGCAGCGGGGGCGTGGTCAAGTGCCCGTCCGGGAGAGAAAAGCGGTAAGGGCGCTTGCATCAAGTGCTGAAAACTGTCACACTGGTGCCAGTGTGACAGTTTTCCCAAGAAGGACACGTGAAGCAGGGCATTTGATGTTCCAGGTAAGACTTTTAATAGCCACAGCAATGTTTACAATCAATTTTATAAAGTTTCTCAATTCTTGGTCTTCTATGCACCAACACTAGACTGACGTGTGTCTGTCACTCACTCACTCACTCACTCTCTGCTGCCTTTTTATGCCGCTCTCCCCACGCTTACTGAAATTAGACACAGGTGTTAGACATTAGCTCAGGTGTAAGCGCCCTTATCGCTTTTCTCTCCCGGACGGGCACTTGACCATGCCCCCGCTGCCACACACGGCTTGTAACAAAAAAAAAAAAATTAGCAGTAAACAGTAGCCTAGCAAGAAAGTCATTGGTCACTATCTTCCTCCTCTTTTGCACATGAAACCACTGAAGTCATCTCCTTCGGTGTCGGAGTTGAATAGCCTCAGCTTTAGTTATCTTTTTGCACTGAGTCAATTCATCATGCTGCTGTTTCCAACGTCTCCCGTGCAGCAGCTCTATTTCCTTTTCCAACAGCCAGATCAATCGCCTTCAACTTGAAAGCAGCATCATATGCGTTTCTCCATGTCTTTGCCATGATGAGGGTGACAAAATGACTACCGTAATCAGAATGATGGGAAGTTTGAGCGCGCTCGATTTAATCTAAACAGTAAACAAAAAAGTTGTTTGACCTTAACCCGTTCGGCAATTTCATTGGTCTAATGAAAGCTTCATGCCGCCAAAAAACTGAGCAGGTCACAGAATGTTTTTTTTTTTTAATAACATTTGAAAGCGGGAAAAATCCATATATTAGCCCCGTCGTTGTTTAAGCCGCAAGGTTCAAAGCGTGGGAAAAAAGTTGCGGCTTATAGTCCGGAAATTACGGTACCTGTTCACATCTAATCAATTCATTACTCATCTGCAACAATAATGTAGTGGCTTCAGAAGTTAATATATTTTTTGTTTATTTCCACATCATTAAAGTCTAAAGCAATCTATTTTATATTTGATTTAATCTCTCTGTCCAAGGTAGACTTAAGGGCTGTTCTCATAGGACATGTTCTTGCGTTGCGTTTGCACTATTTTTGTTGGTCTAAGCATCTACATATGCGTCACACAAAATCTTGTCTGTGAATGCATCACATGTCCCAGGTTTTCATCTTCTCTAGTCTTAAACGCCATCTTTTGAGGATGCTGTCTCAAGTTAATTATAGTTTGAAAAATAAAAATAAGCATCTCAAGGCCCATGTATTCTTTTGTGAGGTGTGCAGTTGTCTTCAAACAGCTGTCAGTTTGTTGTCTGTACAGCTGGACTTTTGCTTACTGCTCCTTGCTGACTGGTACTTGCAAAAACATGAAGGTGGTGCTTCAAGATTAAATGGTATGGAAAATTTGGTAGGAAAATTCCTTATAACGGAATTTATGTATGGTCAATGGGCATGATTAATTGCATATATTTTTTAACACTTTATTTTTTTATGTAATTAATCACACTGAACACTAATTCAACAGTGTTAATTATATTTATGAAAATATAGCATGTCACACCTGAGTAAATGTCAACTTCCCCAAAGTGTAGCATGTCACACCTGAGTAAGTGTCAACTTCCCCAAAGTGTTACATGTCAACTTGCCATTTCCTCATTTGAAGACATAAACGTTAGCGTTCTTACTTCTTAGTGATGCTGCAGCCACCAGTGAGGTTAGCTCCCTCTATAGTTAAACAGCAGCCTTGTAAGGGTTCTGGCAGTGGATTCTGCAGTGTAAGTTCTGCTGCCAGCTTGCGGGTCTCCTTGGGTTCTCCAAGAATCTAGAAAATATACATACATAAGCATGATTTCAAGAGTGCATCCAGCATCTTTGTGCTGACATGGTGATTGTACATAAATAGGGTTAACATGGTGATAACAACATTTATATTGTGATTGTGTTGACTGTGAGGGGTTGCCATGGTAACCATTTGACTGTACCCTGATTTTGATGGCTGGGTTGTCTACTACAATGTCTCTCATGTAGATGGCAGCTTCTCTAGTGCTGTAGTCAATGAGCAGAGCGCCCAGACGAATTAGGTTACCTTCCACTAGATTATTACAGTATTTACTGTTGTTCAGCCTCAGTGGAACTTTCCTCTCTGAAAAAAAACACGCAACACAATGAACACCCATAACACCCACACTAAAGCATGTACAAAACTTTAATTTTATAATAAATATGTTTTGTACTTTCTAATCAATTAAGCTGCCTACAGTATTTTTTGTTAACAAAAACAAGGCATCAGCTAAGGTATTTTTTTTACTGTAAAATTGAAACAGAGAAGGACATTTTGCATATAACTGGTTATGGCAGAGCTTTTAATAAAAGCTTTAATAATCAGTATCTGATTGACTGATTTAAATGACACAAAATTGGCTGTAAAAACATGATTGGAGCATCCCTCTGTCATTTCATAATATAATCACAAATATAACTAAAAAAAAGTTCGTCGAGACAAACTTTAAGTTGGCTTGTGAAAGTTTGGACCAGAAAGTTTGAAGAAGTTTAAATTAGTTTAAAGTAGTTTATAGTTTAAAGTAGTTTAAAGTTTAAAGTAGTTTGTAGTTTAAAGTAGTTTAAAGTTTAACTTAGTTGCTAGATAGGCCTGAACCATATGACCACAAGGGCACAGCACGAACCAGAGAGACAGCAATGAGGAGACCCTCTCCATGTACAATATAAAAGATTTCATAAGATTACTGATAAGACTAGAGTCTTCACCTCATGTTGGTGCACATGATTTATACATGTTTAAAAACGTCTAGGTTACGGATGTAACCTCCGTTCCCTGATGGAGGGAACGAGACGTTGTGTCGGAGAAGCGACACTAGGGGTCTCTCTTGAGCACCGAATATACCTCTGATCCATTGAAAAAAAATCCATTTTGGAATAAGGCTGTAACATAACAAAATGTGGAAAAAGTGAAGCGCTGTGAATAATTTCTGGATGCACTGTATATATATCATGGTACCTAAATGGTACTTTAAGGTACTTCAAAGAATTCCATGTGTAAATCCATGATAATGGCAATACCAGATTACATTTTCATATCTGTAGCAAAAATCTAAATTGTTTGACAGTTTTAAGGTGCTCTCACAAATAATTTAAATAACAAAAACCTATCTAAATTAATTGCAGTTCCCCGTCTGTCACTCTCTCCATGTTGTGTCGGAGAAGCGACACTAGGGGTCTCTCTTGAGCACCGAATATACCTCTGATCTATGAAAAAAGGCCAATGAGATGTTGGCAGTCAGTATTTGCATACCCCGCCCCCCGGACATACGGGTACAAAGGCGAGGCAAATACTAGAGTTCATTCAGGATTTTTCTGAGGAGCCGGAAATGGTTCTGGCCACTACAGCGGTTCGGCTCAGCGACGTGGCCGGGAAGACACAACGTCTTGTTCCCTCCATCAGGGAACGGAGGTTACATCCGTAACCTAGACGTTCCCCGTCTGTTGCTCTCTCCACGTTGTGTCGGAGAAGCGACACTAGGGGTCCAATTTAAATCCGCCATGCGCTGAGCCGTGTACGTGTTCTGCTGACACAGGAGCGGGCAGGTATTTGTTACATGCCAAACGACCAGCTGTGTCAGACCCAAGGAAAATGCGGGTCTGCTCGTAAGGGGACCGTATCGCAGAAAATACACACAGGGGGAGTCCGCGTAGGAGTCCCTACTCTGTGGAGCACCTATTCCAGTACAGGGTAGATCTGAGTACCCGCAGTGGATTGGGTCGGCAAGTTCCTCCGCCGAACTGCGGACCCATGAGGGCTAGGGAGGAATCGACCAGGGATTCGCGTTGAGTGAAGTCTCCTGGGAAAAAAAGACGCACTGTTTTACCTCAAGCGAGGGAAAGGGCGTATATGCAAGCGATTCACCCGGCCAGCCCATCAGCGTGTTACAGAGTTCTTCTGGCTCGGACCTGAGAAAACATGGGATGAAACTGACTCAACCCTGAGATTGTAGTCTCTTGTAAAGGTGTTGGATGTCGCCCAACCCGCTGCTCTACAAATGTTTGCCAGGGAGGTATCCTTGGCCAGTGCCCACGAGGACACAACACTCCTTGTCAAGTGAGCTCGGACCCGCAAGGGGGGGGGCACGGCCTGGGTGTGATAAGCCAACGAAATGGCATCTACAACCCAGTGGGAAAGCCTCTGTTTGGAGACAGCCTTTCCTTTCCGCTGTCCCCCAAAGCATACAAAGAGCTTCTCAGAGTGTCTAAAGCTCTGCGTGCGGTCCAGGTAGGTACGCAAAGCACGTACCGGACACAGCAACGAAGGGGCTGGGTCTGCCTCCTCCCGGGGCAGCGCTTGCAGGTTCACTACCTGGTCTCTGAAGGGCGTGGTAGGAACCTTGGGCACATAGCCCGGTCGCGGTCTTAGGATCACATGAGTGTCTGCCTGACCGAACTCCAGGCAAGTGTCACTAACAGAGAACGCTTGTAGGTCCCCGACCCTCTTGATGGAGGTGAGCGCGATCATCAGGGCAGTCTTAAGAGAGAGGGCCCTGAGTCCAACTGATTCAAGCGGCTCGAAGAGAGGTCTCTGGAGGCCCGCGAGGACTACCGAGAGGTCCCAGGAGGGGAACAGGCTTGGCCGGGAGGGATTTAACCTTAGGAACCTGATGATTAAGTTGTGCTTACCAAGGGACCTGATGATAGATAGATAGATAGAGAGATAGACACTCAGATAGATACATAGATAGATAGACACGTTTTAGCATGTTTTAGCACTTTGCTAGGTGAAGCTAGCATGTGTTAGCATGATGCTAGCATGTTTTTAGCATGTTTTAACACTGCACTAGGCGATGCTAGCATGTGCTAGCATGATGCTAGCACGTTTTTAACATGTTTTAGCACTTCGCTAGGCTATGCTAGCATGTGTTAGCATGATGCTAGCACGTTTTTAGCATCTTTTAGCACTTCGCTAGGCGATGCTAATGTGTTAGCATGATGCTAGCACGTTTTTAGCATTTTTAGCACTTCGCTAGGCGATGCTAGCATGTGTTAGCATGATGCTAGCACGTTTTTAGCATGTTTTAACACTCCGCTAGACGATGCTAGCATGTGTTAGCATGATGCTAGCACGTTTTTAGCATTTTTTTGCACTTCGCTAGGCGATGCTAGCACGTTTTTAGCATGTTTTAGCACTTCGCTAGGCGATGCTAACATGTGTTAACATGATGCTAGCACGTTTTAGCACTTCGCTAGGCAATTTTAGCATGATGCTAGCACATTTTTAGCTTGTTTTAGCACTTCACTAGTCAATGCTACCATGTGTTAGCATGATGCTAGCACGTTTTTAGCATGTTTTAGCGTGTGGATATGAAGATTTTAGGTCATTACTTTTTGGCTGCTTGATAAAATAAATCCTCTGAGGGAGAGAGAGAGGGAGAGATGCAGGGCTGACAGGCCCTTTTTGTCTGTGTGTGTGAAAATGTCAGTTGGGATTTAAATTTCTGAACATTCCTCAATGTTAAGTCAATGGGAGTTTTTTTCCCAGTTTGATCGTCATTTTTAGGAAAACCGTAAGTCCGATCAGTTAGAAAAGATATAGCACACTATTCGGGATTAGTCTGAAGGTCTGTGACGAGTTTGGTGCCTGTAGCTTAAAAGCTCTAGGAGGAGTTAGATACCAGAAATTTCACCACTAAGAAGAATAAGAAGAAGAACTAGATGGGTACATTTCCTGAAGAAAATGTGAGTGGTGCTTGCCGTGGCGAAACTCGTCAAACAGCGTGTCGTAACTTGAAAAGAACAAAAAGCACGGTCGTAAATAAATCAACCCGGAAGTCTGTACGATTTTCTGGTGCAAAAATATGTGATTTGTTACTCGGTTGCTAGGGTAAGCCCGAGTGGTTGCTATGCAGTTACCAAGGTAATACAATACGCGGCTCCTTTCCATCCCGAGCAAAATAAGTCAACCCGGAAGTCTCTACGTTTTTCTGATGCAGAGATATGTGATTTGTTACTTTGTTGCTAGGGTAACTCCATGTGGTTGCTAGGCAGTTACCGTAGTGATACTTATCAAGTGTCCTTGCCATCCTGATTGGAATAAATCAACCCGGAATTCTCTCTGATTTTCTGGTGCAGAGATGTAGTTGTAGCTAAACGGTTGCTAGGGTACTCTGTTTGGTTGCTAGGGATTGGCTTGGCAGCTGCCAATCGTGAAACTTCAAAGGCTGCTTGTCAGTATGAATGATATAAACCAACTCCCGTGCCTCTGTGACATTCAGAATGGGAGATATGCCTCTATGGATTTTGGTTGCTAAGGTGCTCGACAATGGTTGCTAGGGAGGGGCTAGGAAGTGTTGAGGTGATTCATGATTGGCTGTTTGCTGCCCCGAGTCAAACGAGACCACCCTTGTGTTTCTATGACGCTTCTATCCGGAGATATCCCTTTGATGTCTTTCATTAGAAGTCTATGGGACTTGTTGCTAAGGTGCTTTAAATTGTTGTTAGGGCATGGCTTGATAGCTTCACAATGATCCCGAGAGACTGATTGGTCATCTGATTAAAATGAGCCCGCCCCCTTGTCTCTACGACACTGTGATCCGGAGCTATGTTCAATACAATATCCCTATTTCATGGTCCGTCCTACACCATTGTAAGTCAGTGGGGGCAACTTTGGGCTGCTCCTGCCCCCCAGGGGTGCAACTTTTACCCCATATTGAGGCATGCTCTTACAGAGCCTGCCAGCCTCTTAAAATGTAGCAAATCACACGTTTCTGCGAAATCCTCGCTCGGAGCTGTGATGCGTCAAAGTTTGTCGCAATGTTAAGTCTATGGGATTTTTCGGCCACTTTTTTGCCCCTGGGGCAAATACCGTAAACCCGATCGCTTATAAAAGTCATAGCACACGTGTCCTCAATAGGCCGTTCGATTTGATACCTCATTCGTGGGTCTACGCGAAACGGTGCGGGACGAGTTAGGTGCCGAAGTTTTGTACGGAGATATAAAAATAAAAATAAAAATAATAAGTATGTGAGATTACAATAGTGATGCTTTGCAAGCACCACTAACTAGATGGGTACATTTCCTGAAGAAAATGTGAGTGGTGCTTGC